>NC_056731.1:1291257044-1291477044 GCF_019279795.1 Protopterus annectens | reverse complement strand
TATGCCAAAATGATGACAAGGAGGTAACTATGTTAATGTTCACGTAAATGTTAGCATTGCAGTATCAGTGTTTCTTGGCCAAGGAAGCTGTTTCTGTTATTTTATACATGCACTGTCCCTGAATTGATGCTATCTCTGTCTTTGTAGATATACCATACAAGTCATTACTGAATGCATGCAGCACAGGAATACTCACACCATGACATTAGCAGAACAACTGTTTCACTGCTAGGAAATTATCAAGTTAGTATACATTTTTCTCCAAAATAAAAAGTGAGAATAATAACTTAATGCAGTGTTGTTTGTGTAATCTCTGTACACTCATATAATATTGGTCATTGCTGGAATTGAACAGCAGGCTATGTAAGTCCACTGACTAACAACAAGTGTATGAATCCAATGTGCCACAATGGAAGGTTTAATACAGCTTTGAGTCAGTTTTTATATGTCTATTTCTTACATAGCATTGCCTGCTGCTAGGTATGCTCAAATAATGCATGAGATGCATAATGTAATCATAACTGTGGTGGAAGAATGGCAACCATGTACAATGCATGGATAGTCATGGATTTGAACACATGCCTTATTAAGGCAATATCTTACAGAATAGGTTCATAGGTGAATACTAGACTAACTTCCCTCAAGGGCCATTTTAAGCCTGGCCATAACCCAAGGTGAGCATCAAACCCTATATTTTTTGCTTATGAGGCATTATGCCAAACCTTCCACCCATTATGCCAAATCTCCCATCCATTTATGTGGGGCGTATTTCCACATGCCGCAGAAAAAGCCTTAATAGTTCTATTAGTAAAGCCATATTTTATCCAATTGCATCATTATTATCCAAGAAAGCATTTCTGTGCGAGAAATGAGCAGAAATTTTTGTCATCGAAATCCCCAGCTATACATGTACATAGCAGATAGCTGGTTGGCAATATTGTAACGTACATGCACATTCATAGTCATAATGACACAAGTGATTCTAAGAAGTAATGGCTAGATTAGACTGACTAACTAAGATCATGAGGTAGAGAACACTGCCTGAATTGCACATGCTGCATGAGACATTGGTGTACAGCTGTGACAGTGCACATTTGAATGGATGACATCACCATTGTTTAATATGATGATGTTCTTCTAAAAGGAAAGAAGGTGGTTGAAGAGCACAATAACAATACACAGCTACACATACTATATGCATTAGAAGCTTTCTCTACACAGAACAACAGACAAATAGTCACAGTAGTCAAGCATTATAGGATTCAAACCTTCTACCAATTTAGTTACACAGTCTAGAGAGCACAGTATCAGCAACTGGTGCCACAAGATAAGTCATTCCACAAGTGTGATGTAATTCATTGTTGATAGCATGACATAACTATTATTTTTTCCAAAACTGGGTATTGCCTGGGGGCAATATAAATTTTTAGGGTAGCCCTCTGCCAAACTTTACATAAGTATTGTTATTTCAGAGCCAATTGTACATGACAGTATACACAATCACAATGGCTAACCGGTGGTGGATTTTAAACACTTACCTATTTAAGCTCATCATCTTGAGAGCACAGTATTAGCTAAAAGTACTACAGGTGAAATCTGACTTTTATAATGAGAGTCTGCTTATGAAAGGATGACCTCAACAGTGTGTTGTAGTGGACATGTTTTGGTAAAAATAGGATAAGGTGAGTCCTCTCCCAGCTTAAATTCTTCTCCTGAGTGGAAGCAGATACAGCACAACTGTTCAGGAAGCTTTGCACACCTGACATTTAAGCCACAAACAAACAAGTTCTCCATTGTGAGAAGTGAACCTCCTACTTATTTATTTACACAGCTTATAGAACACATGTATTTAGTGCAAACACCATATGAGAAGTCTGCACTTAAGGGGGTTAGTACCCTTTCACAGGATGACCATATCAGTGTATTGCAGATAAGATGTTTGTGTTTAAAGTGGGATAAAGTACAGAGTGAGCTGTGTCCAAATGTATTTTCCTTGGTGGAAGTGGATACAGCACATCTGTTGTTGAGGCTTTTCTTACCTGTCACTAGAACCAAGCACACACAAACACAAGTTCACCACTGTCAGATCTGAACATCTTACCTAACTGATTATACAAGCTAGTGAGTACAGTATTTACCACAAGTGCAACATAAGAAATACAACTTTAATGATTTGAAAATGTACATTTGTAAGTATTAACACTTCACTGTTTGGAACATCAGCTACTGCACATCATAGGTTTTGGGTCAAATGCGTGTGCATGGACAGGTCAATGTAACAGCACTCTGCTTGTTCCATGTAATTACATACTTCTCTGCTAACATCTGTATACTGTCGTTCTTGTATATAGCATTATTGTGAGGGATATATGCATGTTTTACAGAATGGGATGTCAATGACAATCACAATTGTAAAACAGTGGATTGTCAAGCAAGCATTCATGACAGATCATCCCAGGATGATTGCATGCAAATATTTGCTATTTATTGTGTCACTGTCATTTGACTTGGATCACGCTTGCACATTATGCATTGATAATACAAACAGACACTTCCTAAATATGACAGTGAACATCTGAATCAGCAATGGATTATGTGTGAAAAGGTTTCACACCATTATAACAAAGTTGCAAGCATAAACTACACAACCCAAATGCGTAACAACTAGTAAATATAAAAAGAATACAGACTGCACTGACTGCTGTTTATTGACAAAGCTCACAACAAGCTCCAAAATACTAAGCACTTTCACCATATAACAATCAATGGCTTCTTCAGAGTACAAGGAGCATTACATCAAAAAACACTTATACATATTTTGCGTATTCAAATACACCTATCACACACCTTAGTTAATTAAATATGCTAATAAGCCAATATATTTCAAATAGCAAAAAGCATATATATATATAAAAATATATTACATAAATTTGATGCATAAAAATAAAATAAATTAAAATAAAATAATTTAAACTGAATTGATGCACATTCTAGGGTCAACCCGTTACATTTATCTTTTGACTAGATATTATTTTTATAATGTTGTCAAAAATGTGTATAAAATACTTGTTTAAAGAAAATACCCCAAACAATACACACAAACTCTGTCTAAATAACATTGGATAGCCATAGCTCTCTGTTTGAGCAATGACATGATTGAGATGTGGTCATTGAGCCCCTGAAAAGATGTAGCATTAAAAATAACTTGCCGTTTGTATTCTAGGGACTCAATTTTAACATTGTCATCACCCCCTCTTTCACTCTCTACTGCCCAATCAATCACAGAGAAAATGAATTTTTTTAAATTATTACATTTAGTAGAATGCACATACAAAGCATTGTGGGTGTCTTTATTTTTGATGGCCCTTAGATGTTCTGCAATCCTTTCTCTCAGCTTACGAGTGGTTTTTCCTACATAAAAACCTTTTCATGTTGTACATGTTGCCAAATAGACCACCATTTTGGAATTACAACAACATCTACCTGGGCAGGGGATCGTCCTATTGTGCCCCCAAACTGTGACATAGGGTCCATCATTGATAAATTTGCAGAATCTGCATGCCCCGTATTTATACATACGGGAGCATGCGTGTTCTGCCTTATGCTCTTCCAATAAATTTTTAATGTTTCTCCCTCTAGATGATGTTACGTGTGGGTTCTGACCTAACACATTTTTTGTTTTGGTGTCAAAGGACAAATCCCATGCTCTCCTGATGATCTCTATGACCAGTGGTGTCTGATGATTGTACTTCAAAACAAGTGCTCTGGTATCAGAGATCCCAGTGTGTTTACCAAACAGTCCACCCATCCCATTCAAGATGGGTGTGAATGATGTGTCCCTTTTGCCCATCACCTCATTTCTAACTGCTACCAAGAGCTTCAAAGGGTATCCCCAGGCTCGAAACATTCCTATCAGATTGTACATCTCTTCCTGATAAGTATTGTTATTACTAAGTAAATGAGATAATCAGACCATCTGTCCCTTAACCACGCTCTTGTGCTGGAAAGTGGGATGGCAACTTGAAAAATGCAACGAGTAATTGCTATAATTGCAGTTTTACGCAAAGCTTTATTATTGTGAGGAACTTTTTGTTTTACTATGGAAACTGTTATTTTTGAACTTACAGCTTCCATTAAGAAGTTAACAGCTCTTTTCATTCAGAACCAGAACGAGGCTGGAAGGTCAACCCAGGTGATGCTCACTGACTCGCAAGTGGAATTATTCACGCTCCACTCGCCACTGGCCCTAAATGCAGTCAACAATGGTGTCAATGAAACCAGTAACCATAACGAGTTAAATTATGGCACACAAACCAACCGGAGGGACATCAAACAATGGCTCTGAACACCAGAGGTCAACTTCTCGGTATCGAATGAGGAGGGAAGGGATGTACCGATGCCATGTTTAAAGAAACAACTTAAGCAATTTGAAACTATCTTTCGAAAATATCGGGGTCTCCAGATAGACAATGCATTTCTTTCCAAGTCTATTGCATTGAAGCAGGTACCAAAAGGTCTCAGGTTCAACAAATTACCTAATGGAATTGAAAAGGGGACTACTGCTTATAAACAACTTGTTGATTTATACAACAGGACTGGTTTGGAGATGTTGGACATCATTGTCAAAAATAATCAAAGTAAGTTAGAATCACTTGAGAAAGAAATTGTGGTTTTTAATGGAAGTATTGTCAATGATTTATTGTTTTTCCAGTATGTTAAGCACTACAATGTGATGCTTAACAATATTGATAAGTTTGTTGACAAGAATGTTAAAACTAAAATTAAGAAGTTATCCAGAGATATGTCGGACTACAAAAATAATACGGCATATACTTTTGGGATAAGTAATAACAAATTTACTAATAAGCAGGATACATGTGGCAACCAGACATTCAGGAATGGTGGAGATATTCGAAACAACAATTTTGTCATTGATTCTAGTGAGTGTTTGGATGAACAGTCATGTTTTTTAGATGGGTCTCCAAGACCAAGGAGATCGGAACGTTTGAGAAACAAATGGGGAGGGTTTTCAGGGAATCAACAATATGTTGTATACCAAAAACCACAACAGGCAACGAACAATTACAACAGGAAAGGGCAATGGCACAACAACAGGATGAAGAAGTAATAGTTATTGGTGCCAGTGTTATCTCTGAAAATGCTGAAAATGTTGAAGCTTGTTATACTGATGGTAATTTTTGCAATGCTTTTTTAAATTCAATGCTTTTTGACAATGATGATGAAGGTGTATTACACCGTGAGATTAGTGCCAAAGCTGGGTTCACTATCTATAATTTCAGTGCGATAGAAATAAAACACATGCATCATAATGTACTTTGTAAAGGTTTTACTTTTGTTCCTGATTTTTGTTTTAACATTGTTGATTTATATACAAGTTTGAAATTGTATACAAGACAATTAAATTTGTTGTTGTGTTTTAAGGGGCAAAATGACCAAAGGAATGTGACACCCTCTGTCTTGACAAGAAGTACTTTTATTCTGCCAACTCACAGAGATATGTTAACATTTGAAAAATTGTGTTTAAATGGCATGAGAGGCCTTTTGAAAAATAAACAAAACGTGATGAAAGTAGACAATCTAAATGATGTTGAAAGAAGTGCATTGAATGAACTGGCCACCAACAGGGAGATCAGAATTATGAAACCCGATAAGGGGGGGGGTCATTATGTCTCAAATTAACTACATAGCAAACATGCACAACACTTTAG
Organism: Protopterus annectens; assembly: GCF_019279795.1. Lineage (NCBI taxonomy): Eukaryota > Metazoa > Chordata > Ceratodontiformes > Protopteridae > Protopterus > Protopterus annectens. Next base: position 1,291,471,315 of record NC_056731.1, on the reverse strand, counting down.
ATGACCACACCACATACCAGAAGGCTTCCAAAAGCTAAATGAATATAGCTTATCACAAAATTGACCTTTTTTTCTGTTGGATGCTTTACTAGAAGGGGCAATACAGGAAAGTGATTTTAGATTTTTGACAGTGAATTACCCAGTCACACCCATTGTGTTTGGTATTCCTAAAGTCTACAAGAACTTAAATGACCCCCCATTTAGACCAATTGTTGCCGCAAGGGGCTCTAAAACTGAGCCCCTGGTGGCATATGTGGATAGGAATACACAAGGGGTGTTGACCAGGAATAACCATATATTGAATGATTCATGGCACTGTTTGCAACGTCTAAGTAACTTAGATAAGGATGATATGAATTGGACATTACTTACAATAGATGTGGTAAACCTCTTTTCAACAATTCCACATGATGAAGGAGTGTAATATTTTAGAGAAAGCCTCCTGAAGAGTAAGCAGGTGGATAGGGTGAAGTTAAACATTGTGGTTGCCTTTTTGGAATTGGTCCTGAAGAATAATTACTTGAGTTTTGAAGGTGAAATTTTTCATCAGATTTCAGGTGTAGTGATGGGTGCCAAGTGTGCACCCATTTTTGCCAATTTGGTACTTCTCCACTGGGAGGAGACTTTTCTCTTCTAGTCATCCTTTTGTGAACAGATTATACTTTACGACCATTTTCTGGATGGCATACTAGTGTTATGGAGAGGGGGTGAGGACGAGGCAAAAAATGTTGTTGAATATCTCAACTCCACAACCTCATTTCTCTACTTTACTTTTAAATTGAATAGTGAAACGATTGATTTTTTGGATTTGAAACTTACCAAGACATTGGAAGGGCTAGAAAGTAACTTTTATAGGAAGGAAACTTATAACAATTCCTTGTTGCATTTTTCAAGTTGCCATCCCCCTTTCCAGCACAAGAGCATGGTCAATGGACAGATGGTCTGATTATCTCGTTTAGTTAGTAATAACAATACTTATCAGGAAGAGATATACAATCTGATAGGGATGTTTCGAGCCCGGGGATACCCTTTGAAGCTCTTGGTAGCAGTTAGAAATGAGGTGATGGGCAAAAGGGACACATCATTCACACCCATCTTGAATGGGATGGGTGGACTGTTTGGTAAACACACTGGGATCATTGATACCAGAGCACTTGTTTTGAAGTACAATCATCAAACACCACTGGATATAGAGATCATCAGGAGAGCATGGGATTTGTCCTTTGACACTGAAATAAAAAATGAGTTAGGTCAGAAGCCATGATAACATTCTCTAGAGGGAGAAACATTAAAAATGTATTGGAAGAGCATAAGGCAGAACATGCATGCTCCCGTATGTATAAATGCGGGGCGTGCAGATTCTGCAAATTTATCAATGATGGACCCTATGTCACAGTTTGGAGGTACAATAGGACAATCCCCTGCCCAGGTAGATGTTGTTGTAATTCCAAAATGGTGGTCTATTTGGCAACATGTACAACATGCCCAGGTTTTTACGCAGGAAAAAACACTCGTAAGCTGAGAGAAAGGATTGCAGAACATCTAAGGGCCATCAAAAATAAAGACACCCACAATGCTTTGTATGTGCATTCTACTAAATGTAATAATTTAAAAAAATTCATTTTCTTTGTGATTGATCGGGTTGTAGAGAGTGAAAGAGGGGGTGATGACAATGTTAAAATTGAGTCCCTAGAATACAAATGGCAAGTTATTTTTAATGCTACATCTTTTCCGGGGCTCAATGACCACATCTCAATCATGCCATTGCTCAAACAGAGAGCTATGGCTATCTAATGTTATTTAGACAGAGTTTGTGTGTATTTTTTGGGGTATTTTCTTTAAACAAGTATTTTATACACATTTTTGACAACATTATAGAAATAATATCTAGTCAAAAGATGAATGTAATGGGTTGACCCTAGAATGTGCATCAAATGTATGTAATATATATATTTATATATATATATATATATATATATATATATATATATATATATATATATATATGCTTTTTGGTATTTGAAATGTATTGGCTTATTAGCATATTTAATTAACTAAGGTGTGTGATAGGTATATTTTAATACGCAAAATATTTATAAATGTTTGTGATGTAATACTCCTTGTATTCTGAAGAAGCCATTGATTGTCATATGGTGAAAGTGCTTAGTATTTTGGAGCTTGTTGTGAGCTTTGTCAATAAATAGCAGTCGTTGCAGTCCACATTATTTTTGTTTTTAAAAGTTGCAGGCATAACTGTTGTAGTACAGACATCGGGGGGGGATTCAGTAATCCTCTGTGTAGGATGAAGAAGAGCTACTCGGAGACAGACGTCTAAGAGTATGACATCAGCCCATCATGCATATGCATGAGGGCATGCTGAATCAACTCCCTGGCTGAGACGGAGGATGTAGGAGTGCAAGGGGCATGTCAGTCTGCCGAGCAGTCCAAATATCCACGCCCCTGCAACTATATAAATGTGAAAATGACAGTGTACGTTACACATCCCCACATACTAAACCCCTTTGTAATTGTAAAATGTAACCTTTTTATTTTATTTTTTGTAATTCCCGATATAGCTGCCTGTATCTGCATGTGTTTGCGCGGGTGTGCCCATTGCTTAGCTACAGTTAGCAATTTCGACATCGAAGAGCATAATAAGAAATGTTTATGCAAATTTAGCCAAATAATAATATCGTATTGGTAGAGCCTTCGGACAAAGAGGAGGCATTCCCGGTTCTAGTCCCACCACTCCCCTTTCTATTTTATGTTTTAAATTAGTATATAAAATAATTCTTGACATATATGAATGAAATTTTAGTAAATAGCATTGAAATGGCCTATGTATTAGTGAACAAAATGTATATATATAAATATAAGAAGGTAAGCAGCATTAAGGATATTGACATATAATTGCCCATAGCTAAGCAGCGTTGTACTCAGTGCAATATAGTTGCCCATAGCTAAGCAGTGCTTTACCTAGTGCAATATAGTTGCCCATAGCTAAGCAGCGCTTTACCTAGCGGAATAGGTTTGCGCGGAGCTGCGCACTGCGCTAACCAGTGCACCGTTGGGCAATGTGGAGCAACATAGAGCAATGTTGAGCAATGTCACCTAAACACAGCCACACTCCCTAGCCTGTCTGGACATTAGTAAAATAAAAAGCAATGACAAGGCTTGAACCCGGGACACTGTGCACGATAATCAAAGTACTGAACCACTAACCCATGACAGCTTAGCATAAACATGCACTAACATACATATACTTATAAATGGAAGTTTACCCATTGATAAGCAGGTTTGCTGTTAGCTGAGAATTTTCAAAAATGGCCAATCGCAAATAAGTATGGGAAATGAGGCATATTTAAGCTCCATAGGTGGGAATACTCGCCATAACTGTTTGTAGCTCCCATCTGCAGTCAGAATGGCCGGTGCTGGAGAGGGTACTCACTTTCAAGGACAACGGTGGGGCATTGAGTTGTCAAAATACATGGTTTGGCTCCTTGTCCACCATCATGAGTCAAGACTCCTGCAGGGCCAGTTTCAAGGGATGGAGTACAAAGCAGAGGCTTGGAACCGGTTAGCTCATGATCTCACCAGTGCCACAGGTGTCCCTCGGACTGGTGAGCAGGTTTGTCACCACCATGCAGACCTGAAGAGACGGAAGCAGGACCAACTGAACCGATGGATACAGGAGGCCTGTGACATGCAAGATGCCCCACTACTGAGTAGGTAGCCATGGAATGAAGTATGTAAGAAATGCTATTGTAGTCTATATAACGGATAGGTATATCTCAATATCCCTTCATTTACTTTACAGCTGCAGGTGTCCGTGCTCCGAATCAGCAAGCCTATGCAGATAGGCTGCTAAGGCTGCACCACCAGGCTGGTTAATAATTATTCTGCATGTATTATTATATGAAATAAGTGAGAGAGCCTGAAAAAGAGTGTTGTAACCCATTAATAAAGGTCTAATAAGCCTTGAATAACTTCTCTGCATGTCCTGTTATATAAAATAAGTGAGAGAGCCTGAAAAAGAGTGTTGTAATCCATTAATAAAGGTATAATAAGTCTTGAATAAAGTCTCTGCATGTATTGTAATATAAAATAAGTGAGGGAGCGTGAAAAAGTGTTGTAACCCATTAATAAAGGTATAATAAGTCTGGAATAAAAGTATTCTGCATGCACCAAAATATTAAATGAATGAGAGAGCCACTACAAAAGTGTGTAATGTAATTAATAAAGGTATAATTCCTGGACTGTGTCCGTGTCACTTTCTTTGATATGTTGTTGTACCCTTGCATTATGGAAATAGTACAGTTGTATTAAGTGCTGTCAATCCACACTTGGGTAGGGCCATATAAAGTGGATGAAGGGAATGCCAGTAGCTCTTAAGCATATATACAGTCCTCAACTGTTGGTTCATGGCTAGCATATACAGGTTAATCTGGCACATGAGTAGCTTGTGATTGCGTTCCCCAGAAATGTCAGTGTGCTGCTAGAAATGTAGGGGTCTGTTTAAATGTAGCTGATAATGTCACCTGAAGACAGCCAGATATGTAGATATATGAATATAAATGAAATATATAAATACGTAGCAGTAACATCTGCATCTTGAATAGTTTGTATGTCAGATACAGGTCAGGTATATAAACAACTATCAAAATCCATTTCACAATTTAATGGACACTGCCTAGTGTAATAATACATGTAGGGGATATATACCTGCAGTCAGTAGGAATGTAGAGTAAAGTTATAAGTATATATAAGTTGTTAATGGAGTGATCTTTCTGCACCCTACTTTATGGTCATAAATAATGCCATTCCACACCTAAATGGGTATATGTAATCTGAGAAACATTGTTGTGACATATGTCCTATTGGTTCATAAATATCTGCATGTACCTTGATGCATGTGCCCTATTCACATACCACAATCTTGGTGGCCTGTTGTCACCAATCAACCCTGCATGCTGTTGGAATGTCCACTGTTGTTCTAAATATGCATGTGTTATGCTTGCTGTTCAACTGTTGGAATTCTTGTGTGTTGGGTTAATGGGAATACTACTGCATGCTGTTACAACTAATTTGGAATGCTGTTGTCTGTTACTAACCCATATTGTCATTAAATCCTGCTAAACATAGAATGTATGGGAAGGTCCCAGCGGACCCTCCTCTCCCACCTCAGCTGGCAATGGCACCTGGCACCAGCATGTCCGGTGCCCAGCCCGGGACCTCCTCCTCCGGTGGCCCTGTGCCACCTTCGGGTGGAAGCACTGCAGGGGATGGGGCTCATCCTCCCCATGCAAGCATGGCCGGAGGAGGGACACCTATCACCCTCCGAATGGTCCAGGCTGCATTGTGTAGGGAGATCAAACGTTCGGTCGCTGATCCTCTATGCCAGCTCGAGGCACGAATGGCATGACTCATGGGTGAGCCTGCCCCCCTACTCAGTCCCCAGCACAGCCAACCTCTGGGCTGTGAAGGTGCAGTGGTGACTGCCCATGGGTGGGATCTCAGTTCCACTGTTGCCATCTGTGGGCTCATGGGCTTGCGATATCCAAACATCTGTCCCCGTCAATTGTGTTCACCCACCACATATGTCATATTCCGCCCCTGTATGCATCTTGTTTGTCTTGTCTGTTTACCTCCCCAACCTACCTCCCCAAATACACCTACTTCCTCTACCTCACATTCCACTCTCACCCGAAGAAACAAAAAAAGGGCAATCTGTTCCCACAAAAAAATTACGCCCCATACATAGCTGCCCATTTCGCACACATGTCCGCTGGACATGTAAACTGATAATTATAATTGGCAGTACAACGTACTTTGTTGTCCTCACCCCTCTCTCAGGGGTGGAAAGTTTCAAATTTCACTCCAAATTTCTAACATATGCACCGCTGTTGCTGGTAAAGAAATGGGCAGCTATGGACCTTCCCTACACCCATCCTGCACATCCCGAGCTGGTTTCCCTACTGTCTTTCTCTCTTTGTGACCCCTTTTTCACCACTTTCCTATCTCCCCATTTTCTTTTCTTTCAAAGAAATTAGTGCGGGAGTTAGCGGGAGTAAGCACTTTTAAGCAGTAGTTAGCGGGTGTGTGTGAGTGTGCGCTTATGTGCACTTAGCTAAGCATCGCTAAGTGTCACGCAAACACACGCAAACCTGCTTACAACTGCTTAAAAGTGCCTTAGTCACTCTACATGGCAGGGCACTTTTTCTGCTGAGCAGCAAAACAAAGCACCTCTGTCAGTCTCGAACCTCGGACATACTACACTGCATGAAGTACCACTAAGCCACAATAGACATACAACAAGTTGGTGCTGTAATAAATATATCATGCATTACAATGAGTGAATGCAAAGGGAAAATAGGAATGCCATAACACAAATCTTGTTCTGTGGATCTTTACCAGCAGTTGTTGTGGAATTGCATGACATGACTGTGAAAAGAGAACCAGCCATTCTAGCAGGAAATAATGTTACAGTAGCACTTTACAAACCCCACACCGTATCAGAGCAGGATAAACACTGACATATTTGAATAGGGCAGCAGTCATACTTCCAAACTGTGACTGCTTGTCAGGGATGTCCCTGATTCGTAAACAAATGTTAGCTGTGTCCCTCTGAATCCCTCTGAAAAAAACTGACGTTAGGCAGAAAAGTGGGGAATTACACTTAATGAGTAATGTCAATAAGTAAGAGAAGACACTGCTTGCATGTCAGAAAAGGTGTATTAATACATATGCTCTGATTCTCTCACAGTCTCAACGTAATGTCTGTAATATATTACAGGTGTACCTCACTTATATGTACCTTTCCCTGAGGCTGTTCAAATATATACCTGAGTGTATCAGAGGCCTGGCAGAGGCAGAAACACACAGGCATTTCAGATTTTCTGCTGTTACACACTCTGCAAATAGCTTTGGAATGAGTCCCACAAGCATACCCTTATGCAGGAGTACAACACAGAAATATCAAAGGATGTAGCCATGTACTGGTGGCAACCAACTGTGACAATGCCATTGTTCCAGTGCTGAAAAGACCGGTGTGGTGCACAGAAAAGAATAATAGGCTAACCTCTGGCTACCATCTGGCTATGCCCATAGGTGGGAGCTACGCACAAAGACTACTTGGCTTGATAGACTAACAGGTACACAGAAACCCTCTATGTTCAGCAAGATAAACATCACACGATACTAAATAATGTTTTCTGTACTTCTGCACCCCTACCCAAAAGAACAATATACCTGTGTATTCAGGCTCTACCAAGGATGTAGGTAGGCATACTCAGTACTGAAATTTGTCCAGTTGTCTTGAGCAGCCTGTGCTAATGTCAACACAAAAAAACACAAACTGTTCAGAAGTGAGTAAATTAATATTTACAGTATAGTAGTTCACAAACAGTTCATGTGCCAGAAGAATACATTGCAATAACTACTTTTGTATGGCAGTTAACTGTCTCATTAGAAAAGAAAGTACATACTCTCATGTATCTTGTGTTAGCATTTGGAGGGGTGAGTAAAATTCTACACTGGCAAGTGTATACTATAAGCAGCAACATTCAGGTTTGAGTACAACATGCAATTCACTGGCTACAACCCTAGCTTCAGATATAAGACGTATACCAACCTTCTGACTGACACAACGGTGTCCACAGCAAACAAGCATGGGCCCCACTTTGGAAAGCTGAAAGGGCTATGCCTACCTAACTTAGCATTTTATAGCAGTGGGCTGCTATGACAGTGAGTACTGCAATTACCACACAGCAGGCTGCATGCAATTACTAAATGGTGGGCACCAATTGGTGCAGAGGCCATCACATGCCCATGTGCCGATACCTAGAAAAGCAGGCTGTACTTGCTGTCCACACATGCAATAATATCATTGCAGCAACAGAGAGAGAGAGAGAGAGAGAGAGAGAGACAGAGACACAGACAAAGACAAAAAGACAGAAACAGACAGACACAGAAAAAGAAAGAGCAACATCAACAGACAGAGAAAACCCAAAAAAATAAAAAATAAAATTATTTCCTTTAAAAACAGACAGAACAGAGAAATACAAAGGAAAGGTATACAACATATATGTATTTGCTGGCATGTAGTAGATGTTTTTGAAGAGTACTCTACATACTGTGAATCATCCATATGTGGCAGCAGTACGTATCTATATGCATCTGTACATGTGCATAGGGCAAGGGACATACTGCAACTGTTTGTGAAGGGTGTATATATATATATATATATATATATATATATATATATATATATATATATATATATATATATATTGTTGAAGGTTGTTATGTGCATATTTCTATGTAGGTTGTAGTGTGTGGCAAAGAAAACAGCATGCAGTGCTGGTATATGACATGTGGTGGTTAAACGCTGTGGGTATGATTTGTCAGTTTTGCAGTGTTGCAGCCAGTGAGGCCTGCTAAAGCTACATGGGCTGAGGACACCTTCAATGCATTCTGCACAACACTGTGCAATATTATTACATAACTGTATATCTCACAACTGTTGCATAATTGATATTCCCACCATGAAAAGTGGACTGTATATGTGCCTATATGTACATCTATATGTACAGCAATGGATGTTTATATGTATGTGTGTATATGTATATATATATATTACTGCGACAGGTGGCTGGTGACCAAGGCATGGACTGAAGCTCAGTGTTGACACTGCAGTGCCATCCCTTCTTGTCAAAACACTGTACCCATTAACTACCACATAGGTGGTAGTCTACCTAACACTGAAGGTGTGATAAGGGAACATGGGACACAGGTGGACAGTAGCCTCCCCTTTGATAATCACAGTGCCACACTAGTTATGTACTCTGTCTACCTAGTACATGTCATCACAAAAAGCATGTCATCTAGGGAAATATAGGTCAGTATTCCCCTCTACTCATCACACTTAAAACCCATTATAGAGTACAATGCCCCATGTGGTATGTACCTCACATGACAACTACAGCAACTGGAAAGACCACAGACATACCTCACAAAGAGTAATACCGGCCTCAAACAGATGCCCTATGCAGACCGACTCACAAAACCATAGCTAGACTGTGTTGCATACCGCCTACCCAGAGGTGACCTCTGCCTAACATACAGAGCTATGTCACACCCATAGCTGTTGGACATCCTCCACGTAAACATATTGCAATCCCTCAGAGATACACGCTCTAGGGCCCTAAATCTTGTCAGCTCACAAACAGCACATGCTGGAGGGATAGATTCCCATCTCAGAGACATGCCATACTCTGGAACAAACCACTTATCAATAGCAAACAAAGCTCCTCATTAGCAGTTGTCATAAATACTCCTGATGATTGGTTGGGAGATAGGAAATACACCCTGGGAATCACCTCTGTGGCTCTGGTTGACAGGGCCAAGTGAAATTAAATTACATGTGTGTCAAAGGCCAGGGTTGCGTATGGCTAGGCTGCTGTAGGCCCTAGGGCCAATAGCATATTACCTACCTATGACACAATGCACACGCACATGTACTTAGTGCAATAATTGCTATGTGAGGTTGACTGAGTGTGATGGTGAATGTGTTAGTGAATGTGTGCAAGGTCTGTAAAGGTGTGATAGCTTAGTGTGAAATTGTTTCTGTCATGGTAGTTTGTGTCCTAGCTGTGATCCCAGCAAAAGATGTGTATGCTATTGCTAGGCAGAAAAAGTAGTATGGCATACGGTGTGACGTAATCCCTTGTAGTCGACTGTGGTGTCCCATTGTAGGCTAAAGCAATACATGTATGCTTAGTGAGTGGTACTGCTGGTGAATCCAACTCTCATATGAACTGTAGTACTACCTGAAGCTGTAGGCCTAAACAGTACAGTATGGTGTATGTTCACATTGCTTGGAAACATTGTTCTGTGTGCTCCCTGTAGTCCTCACAGATTACATACCTCAGGCATAAGGTTTTGCAAGTAGTGACACACAGTACTGCATGGTACACAGGTAAAGCTCATCTGGGTTGGCATACATTTGTGTGTTGTATGTATGTCTGATGTGTGTGTGTAATTATGCCTGTACCATGCCCTCAATCATATGTGTGTTACAGGGTATATGTGTGTATCTAGCAACATGTGTAGTCTAGTACAGAAGTATGCCACCTATATTAACAATTGTGCACATATGTTAGGCAGGGGTTTGGCATCAATGATTAGGGTGGTATACTGGTAATACTGTAACTGTACTTTACATTCATTGCAATGGATGACATCTTTCTTTATGCATTAGCTTGATATATACCTCCTGTGGCTAGGTGGTGCATTGTGTCACATACAGTGTGCCATGTACTGGTGAATAGTCTTACATGCTGGCTTCAGTTTGCTGCTGTGCAAAACAAGGTTTGATATATAGAGCATGCCAGGCACTGTCAGCTAGTTGTGGCCTGAGCACTAATATGTGGTATTGAACATGTGTATCCTCTGACAGCCAATTGGATGCTATATATGGCACTTAATTGATATCTGTACTTTAGAATGTTAAGTGTGCCACATGACTTGCTCACACATATTGTTTAATTGTCTTCCAGGGGCACGGCCCACCAATGCAACCCATGTTATACAGCTGCAGAGGAACAGGAAATACACAACAGCCTGGTGCAGCACTGTACCCTGCTGTTGTCTAGAACCAGCCAGGAACAGCATGAGTGGACTGCACTGTGGCAAGATCTTGTTCGTTGGGTAAATGACATAGGCATGCATAACCGGACATATGAGCAGGTACGCTATCACTGCAGTGATTTCATTAGACATGTCTGGCGGCATGTGTCTGATATCTGTAGACAACAGCTTGCCACAGGTGGTGGGGTAGCCATTCACCCCCCCCCACCAGAGTGGAGGAGCTGCTCATAAGCAAGGTGGCTCCTGGCCAACAACAGGAACAGCATCATAGCATGTGTCATCATGGAGGCCGGAGCCACCCAGCATGTTGACATGGAGCATGCAGGTAACATGCCCTATCTGTAGACTACTGTTACCTGTATTGGTAGATTATGCATATGTGAGATGTGTACTGTGTGTTTAGCAGTTGTGCTGCCTAGTGTTGTGCAATACTGATATGTGAAATATAATCTGTATGCCTGTGACTGTCGACTGTTGTACTACTGCAGTTTAGCAAACTCACAGTAGCAATGCTACAGTTGTGCCACTGGCAAACTGTTTCATATTCTTGTAGGTCCCCCTGGTGTGACAGCAAGGCAGCCGGTCAATGCTGGTGAGTGTGTTATAAATGTAATATTGCTAATGAAATGTGCATGTCATAGGTGAGGTGTAGAACATGTACACGTAACACACCTACGCATAATGCATGCTGTGCATGTTTGCTGTGAGACTATGCACATCTCAGTAATGTCAGTAGCTGCCTCAATCACATGAAATACACAGAGCATTGCACACAATTGTGGCAACACTGTACTGGACATTGGGTAGGCATAGTTGATACACATGTACACAACATACACAACTTTGTCATATGGAGTACACCTTAACATGCTACACATGGCGTATCCAGACACCCACTGTAAGGTCACACTTCAATATCCCACATGTCATCCACACAGCACACATAATATACCTGAGGGGTAGAGGCCTATCATGGGGCTGTGCGACACTCTTCAACACATAACACATTCATGTTAGGCAATGCTCCCTATTGGGAACCTTACAAACCCATGTAACAAGTGGCTGCATAATTGTGAATGTAGCCATGGTACTGCAGTTCAGGTACAGCATGATAGGTGGTGGTCTGGCACACATTAGTAGTCTTGAGTGACCACATGATGCATGATGATGATGGCTCATGGTACTACACCCCATCCAGTTACAGTGACCACAGTACTACACATAGCAGTCATTGCTATACACCTCAATGTTGTGTGTGTACAAACATATGCACCTATACACAATATGCATAGCAATCACCAGTTGTGCAAAGTGACACATATATGTCTTGTAATGCTAGTGAGTGTATAGGTCACATGACACACATTGGGTATGTGTGATGTTCAATGTTGCAGTCATGTTGTAGCATGCCATGTCATAGCTGGCACTGGCATGTACACAATATCTCCTATCCTCACCATAACCACTGTACAATGGCCATGTTGAGCAATGGTATTCCATCATGTATACATGCACCACTCATCCTGTGTGTATACATAGCATGCATGTGCTAAACCTGTGTCCACAGTTATCTGCTACAGACACAGACACTGTAATCAGAAATGGATATCTATGTGACACACAGATACACATCCAGCCATAGTATGTATACTTGTGAGTGATGGTGCACAGCACATTGCAGACCTTTTAATACTTGCACAGCAATGTTGTGTCCATGTACACATTGCGTTCCAGGGAGAGGCCAATCACTGAACAACAACACACATGCATCAAAGCCATGTATACTGTTATTAACAAAGGCTGTCTACACTCGCACTGCATGGTCTTGAGCAACAGATTTTCTGCATGCTGACACATGTGATATGACTGCTTGCCTTGTGATACTGTAACCCACCTTCAACCACTATTGAGTATGTTTTGGATTGCTGGTGGTGTGTGTGGGTATCTGCTGTAGTGAGGAGTGTATTTGTGTGCATGTGTGCATGTGTTCATGTGTGCATGTGTCCATGTGTTCATGTGTTCATCTGTGCAGGTGTGCATGTGTTCATGTGTTCATGTGTGCATGCGTGCATGTGTGCATGTGTGCATGTGTTCATGTGTTCATGTGTGCATGTGTGCATGTGTTCATATGTTCATGTGTGCATGTGTTCATGTGTGCATGTGTGCATGTGTGCTGACATCATGTACAGGTCGTAAACTGTGTTTCCTGTCTTCCTCCCACAGGTGCTGTGTTAGGGGTGGTTCACTGCAGCAGGGAAACTGATATCACTGAGCCACATAGTGATAATGAAGATAGGTGCATTGAGGCACAGGCGTGTTTGCCAGGGTCTGTCGTTGGGCCACCAATCGACAGTACATGGCTGTCCACCCCATCCATGCATACAATCATACTGCCAATACATCCATCACCAAAGCCCATAGCTGAGGGACAGCATACAGTTGGCATTGGCAAGGACAGTGTGGTATCCATGGCACATGCATCCCAACACAGCAGCCATACACAGATGTCTGGAAGGGTACCACATAGGCAGATGTCCAGGGGTTCTCGTAGGAGCACTGCTGCTCATCATGCTACTGGCAGACGTGCCACAGGTCTGACAATGTCACGCATGTTCCAGGCTGTCATGGAGGCATAGGCATGTATGGAATGGTACACCAGACAGGGACTTAGGGCACAGAGGGCACATAATACCACCGTCATTGACAGTATCCGTGACCTAGCAGGTGCCATCCATTATTACACTGAGGTCACTGATAGACGTTGGGGAGAGACAGTAGATATCCTCCACAATGTCATGTCCATGTGAAAGGACAGTGCGGGACGGTTGGGATGTCGACGTGGATGTATGCCAGCAACATCAGCAGCTGATAGTCACCACGGACGTCCCTCAAGCCACAGCTGCTAGGAGAGTGCCAGTACCAGCCCCAGCAATGTTGGGAGTGGGCTGTCCATAGAACATCCTAGAAGAACACGTGCACATGGCTCTGGACAGTCCCAGCAGGGACCTGTGTCTAGTGTACATCCATCCACCTCTGGGGATAGTGCCCAGTCTGGCTTAGTACCTGATAGTGTCAGTAGCACTCCTGCCAGGCACAGGTACTGTATCCATGGCCAGAGATGGTCATCTGTAAAGCCTCGCAGGTACAGTCTGTGGCTGTCCCACAAATACCCGTATATGGCAGCCACATGGTGGAAATGTGTGCATGCAGACACACACACACATACTCCAGACACCTAGGGCTAACACATACCCACACACATTACAACAACATTGGCCCATTCCAGTATTCTTGCCCCCCACACACACAAACACACACACACACATACACACACACGCACACACACACACACACACACACACACACACACACACACACACACACACACACACATATACATGTCAGTTGGATGGCTCACTGTAGGCCTCTGGCAAACCAACAACACACCCTGTGCATATGATGAAACCTGTGCCACCTCCTTTCATCTGTAACATCGATGCAGGAACAGGCTACCATGGTGCTGATGCACAGGGTGTCTATATAGCAGTATAGCAATGTTAGCATGTTGTCAGCAGTAGAGTGTAATGATATGCTTGAAGGTGTAGCTGAGCAGGCATGATGCATTAAAGCTATGATTGTCATTGTAGTGCTGTTTACACCAGTGTTGGTTCCAATTGTGTATTGTCCGGCCACGTGACACTTGGCTGATGTGTGCAGTATTGGCAGCATGTGTTAGAGACTGGACAGTATGTGCAGGATGTGTGTAGCACAGATTTGCAGGTGTACAGTTGTGAACATGGTGGAGGTGCACTGTCTGCATGTACATGCATAGTGGACACATGGCCAGGGTGACATGCTCTGTATTACACAGTAACACTCCATAGTTTCTATTGGTGGCCAGTATGCATTGTACTACACACATTCCGGAACCTGACTACACATGTGTGTATGACATGGCTTGACACTGTGCTGTGGGTGATACTGTTACTATCTGTCATTGTTTTGCATTATGGTAGTATACATCACTTCAACAGCCTGACCATAAACAATCGTTAGATGATGTCTTGACAACCGACACACAAATGTAGGACACACAGCAACATTTGGATCCTTCAGGTACTGTATAATGCCAGTAACCACTGGTATTCACCTGCACCCATTACTGAGACCACTCCTGTTTGGCATATAGCTCTCTTAGATACAAGCAATCACAGTAGGGATATGCCCGTCCATGTCTGGTAATGCATACTGTGGCCTATAATGCATTCTGCAGATGGCACACACATCTTCCACAAGGGTATCATACAGACAGATGCCTGTTGTCAAACCCATGCTGTAAAGCTATAAGCCAAACTAAGCATAGTCATCCACCTTTACGGAACATATTATCCCCACAGTACCACATAGGTAGTAGCCACCAACATGATGAACAGGTACCGATGTGTACATGCAACCAAGTGTTATGTCATCTCTCCTTTGTTAATCACATTTCCAAAGGTATTTTGGAATCCCTTGGTGGATCACATAAGCAATAAGAGGTCTGCATTCATATCCGCATAGGTTGTTCTACACCTGTTATGAATAGTCATCATTGACAGACTTTGCTGCGTTTGAACAGGTCTGACATATACCCTGACCATAGACCCTCACTCACACATTCCAATAGGAACCATAATGACTTTGTGTGACACAGATGACCTAGGCCAGTGATCACTGCAGTGGCTGGGCTTGTCACAAGCATACAGATGTGGCCTAAAGTCTGGGAAGCAGCAGCACAGTCTGGCAAGGATGACAGCTGTCTTCTTGGAGAAAGCAGGGTTCCCACACATGCAATCATTGAGGTAACATGTACAGATATGTATTTTCCACACAGCTAGCTCACATGTTCAATGCATACTGATATGTCATACAGTGGTAAAAGCAAAATCCACAGCACATTGACCAATAGTGTCACACACACTCACCAAGTGCAGGATTCAAACCCCTACCTGACTACTTCATGACACCAGAGGAGTACGCATTAACATGACGCATTATGCACATTACTGGGAGTTCTCGTTTCCACAGGTATATTTGTAGGATGGTTACATCATCAGACTTGACAAAGGTTAGTTTACCGCTTTTGAGGTCTCTTACTACTCTCCTAAAATGTTACTCCTTCCCATGGAAACAACACACAAACACATAGTTGCCCAGTGGAGGATTCAAACCCCTATCTAACTACTTCATGATACTAGAGGCATACACATTAACATGACACGCTATACACATTACTGGGAGCTCTTTTTTCCACAGGTATATTTGTAGGATGGTGACATTATCAGACTTGACAAAGGTTAGTTTACTGCTCTTGAGGTCTCTTACTACTCTCCTAAAGTGTTGCTCCTTCCGAAAAAGACAACACACAACCATACACACAGTTGTCCAGTGCAGGTTTCATATCCCTACCTAATTACTTCATGATACTACAGGAGTATGCATTTACACGACGGGCTATACACATTACTGGGAGTTTTCCACAGGTATATGTGTAGGATGGTGACATCCTCAGACTTGACAAAGGTTAGTTTACCACTTTTGAGATCTCTTACTACTCTCCTAAAAGGTTGCTCCTTCCCAAGGGGACAACACACACACACAGTTGTTCAGTGCAGGATTCAAACCCCTATCTAACTACTTCATGATACTACAGGAGTATGCATTAACATGACACGCTATACACATTACTGGGAGTTTTCTTTTCCACAGGTATATTTGTAGGAAAGTGACATCCTCAGACTTGACAAAGGTTAGTTTACCACTTTTGAGGTCTCTTACTTCTCTCCTAGAGCATTGCAACTTCCCAAGGGCACAACACACAAACACACACACACACAGTTGTTCGGTGCAGGATTCAAACCCCTACCTAACTACTTCATGATACTACAGGAGTATGCATTAACATGACACGCTATGCACATTACTGGGAGCTCTCTTTTCCACAGGTATATTTGTAGGATGGTGACATTATCAGACTTGACAAAGTGGGTTACATTAGGTGACATTAGATGGGCTACATTGAAGGAATGTCTAAACACTTTGGGCATGTGATCATCAAAGGTGAGTTTACTATCTACCTATGTCCCCAGGGCCATAATGACTTTCTCTGTACATAATGAATTACCACCTATGTGGTAATTTGTGTGCATTTTGTTTTACCCAAAGGGGATGACTATGCATTCTTTGCCATTCAGCTTGAGGGCATTGTTTTGATACCAGGTATCTGTCTAAGTAAGACACTTCTGGAGGATGTCTGTGTCAGCTGTACAGTCGATTATGGACCACAGTTACCATTCATCTGCAAACCTGTTCAGTCATACACCTGCCATGCTTCCCTGTACCTCTGAGCAGTATCTACTGAACAGGTGGGGTCCCAGGACCAAGACCTGTGTGATGCCATTTGTGACTGGCTTAGAGTTGGACATGGCACCCACAACTATGAACATGTGTGTTTGATCTGTGAGCCACTTGGCCACCCATACTGTGACATAGCTGTTAATGTTCAAGCTGGTACACTTGTCCATGATGACAGAGTGGAGAATGGTGTAGTAAGCCCTTAGTGAGGTTCAGGTGGGCTGTGTGGACTACTTTCACCTCTATCTATGTTCATGGTAACTGTTTTAAATAACTCAACTAGGTTTGGGGGCCAGGTTCTACCTTTAACAAGGCAAAGTTGTGTAGAGTCCAGTGTTTGGAGATCTCCAAAGTCTCAGTGTATGGGTTCCATGACAATTGGCTCAATAGCTCTGTAGACCTGGCTGTGTAGACATATCGGGCAATGGTTTCCAGGTTCTGTTTTGGCACACCCTTTGTGGATCTGGATGACTGTTAGTGTATGCCATTCTTTGGGTACATAGCCTGTGGTACGGTTGAGTCTGGACAGTGAATGTAGGTGAGCGTGTAGTTCCTTATGGGCCTAGTGTAAGACACAGCCTGGGACAACATACAGTCACACTGATGCTATGTTCTTAGCTTTGGTGAGGGATGTCTTTACCTGCATATCCATGATGTCTGGGTCTCTGCATCCTGCTGTGATGGACACAGGCCCTTTTGGGGGTGATGGGTGGGAGTTTACACTGAACTTGTTCCCCTGGATATGTGCAATGAAAGTTGGTTTGGTGTATTTCATTCCTTTTTTCAGTAGCTGACAGCATATTTGGAAGTTGACACCTACATGTCTGGTATAGCTACCAAAGGCTTTGTGGTTGTTATTCTTACACTCCTTGGCTATTTGTCTTTAGAAACTGTCCTTGGATTACTTTTGAGCGATCATTGTTTCTTCCTGATAATGATCAGTGATGCCTTTCCTTTAGTGAAGTCGGATCTATCATGTGTTCATTTCCTCCTTCTCTTGTCTAGCTTATTTATGGACAACAAACACTTGCTTGTTGTCCTATTTTTGGAGGAGTGCATCTTGGTTTTATCTGTGATGTCTCATTCCATGCATCCCTGTAGATGCTCATAGTATGCACTTGTAAATGTATCTGCAGATTGCATACCATTATCCTATAGCAAGATGTTTTTGGAACGTTCCACTTTGGTCTTGGGAAGTGTGCAGTTTGCTTTTGCAAATGTCTTCACAGTGGTTTCATTGACTGGGTGTGGGGATGGGATGTGGATGTCCAGTGTGATTACTTCATGATCTGATATTCCCAGCGAGGGGTTTATCTCTGTTGTGGAACACTGGTACCCCATGTTGGTGATGATCATGTCCAGTATGTTGTCACCTGTAGTGGGCATGCTGACCAGCTGTTCCAGGGTGTTAGAGTTTCTTAACTGTAGGACACATTGGGCAAAGAACGTTGTATACGAGTAATTCACACACTCAATGTTTGGATAGTTGTAATCCCCTAATATAATGGTGTTTGATAGGACCTTTATATTTGCCATTGTTCTTTGGAATACTGAGTGAGGTTCCTGAGACAAGGTACGTGATCTGTAGCAGGCTACAATCTGATGGGCAGCTTTGCCCAATGTTAGTTGCACTTGCATGGTCTCCAAGGCCTCATGCTGTGCCAGTAACCTGAAGGTGTGGATATCCATAAGGTAAATGGCTACACCCCTTACTTTTGTATTTCACTTGTGGTTTTGGGTCCAAAGGTCAGAGTGATTGTGAGTGTTTTACATGGATCATATCCAGCAGCTCTATGTTTGACATAGCTTTGTATGTTAGGCAGTGAACACCTCTGAGTAGGCGATATGCAAGGGAGTACGGATGGAGCATTTTGCGATGGTCTGTGTATGGCATGTATTTCAGGCCACTAATGCTCTTTGTGAAGTATTGCTGCTGGCTTTCCAGTTGTTGTAGTTGTCTTGTGAGGTACATAGCAACAGTGGTGTTGTACTCTTTTATAGTTCTAGTGAGTGGTGAGTAGAGGGGAACAATGTCCTCTTTTATTCTGCATGAGACACATTTTGTGATGAGGCGTGCCACATAAGAGGGTTTCCTGACTACTATGTGAATGTGCTTATCACAGTTGTAGCCACTGTCCACCTGTGACCCAGGGTCTCTTGTCACACTTACAGTGTGAGGTATACTACCACCTATGTTGTAGTTCTTGGCTACAGAGATTTTAACAAAGGTGATGATAATGCACCTTTTGGCATTGAGCTACAGCCCATGGCTTGGACAACAGCCATCTGTCTCAGTGAGACCCTTTTGTAGGATGTCCACATCTTTAATGTTTACAATGATGGCTCATAGTTTGCAGTCCTCTGGAAACTTCAGTAGCCAAAGACCTTCCATGTTAATGTTTACTTCAGGGAAGTAGATACTACACAGCTTGGGAAGTAATCTAGTCTCATGGCTGCTGTGATACTGGCTTCGGAGAGTGTCTTTTATCTGTGCAGCCGTGATGACAGCAACTTTGCAGTCTTCCACTAGAGACATGTGCTCTTTCATGGGTGAGAGGGGAGTAAAGTTAACACTGATCCTATCTGCCAGGATGTTACCAATATCAGTTGGCTCTGTACATTTAGTGCCATTGAGCTGTAACTCAGAACAGATCTGAGTGTAACCATGACATGGACCTGTCTGTTGGGCAGAGATCTCTTGTGTAGACAGTATGCAACAGAGTACAGCTTGAGTTACATTCATTCTTGTTGCATGGGGCAACTATTTGAGGCCAGTAATCCTCTTGTTAAGGTACTTCATTGGTCTTTCTAGCTGCTGAACGTGCCTAGTCAGATTCATCGCAAGTGTGTTGTGGTACTCTCTGACAGGTCTGATGACCGCTGAGTAGTGGCAACCTCCTTTGACCTACATGCACAGAACTTGGCAGTTTGTGTGAACACATAGCAGGATTTTCAGACAACTTTGTGAATGTGTTTCTGGAAGTAGAGATGACTATACACATTTGTCCATAGATCCCTTATTATCACATCCGTATTTAGCCTAAGTGTGTGAGCATGCCCAGTATGACCTTTCAGTGTGATGCTGAATGAAATCTACTACATTTGTTGGAGTGTGTGAGCACGCACAGTATACACATTTATATTATATGTGTATGGTAAATCAAGGTGTATTTTTACAGTAGGGCTCACCTTTGTGTCATAGATCAACAGGGATCATGCTGTGCCTGCAGGGCTTCCATGAGACACTTTGCATAGACTTATCAACATTTCTACACACAGGGGATATAGCTCTTCTTTGTACATTTCTACCCATGGGCACTCCGGATTGTTACTGTGGGTGTACATAGGATGTGGGTTTCACCTGACACTTATACACATTTGCTGTGCCTGCACCGCTATGTACAGGACACCATTACAGTCTGTACTGTTGCCTATCATACTGGCTTGAGGCATACTACTGTACTATAAATCTTAGCAACCATTGTCACATATATTAGCTTGCAACTTCATAGCCTACACAACCCGCATCACAATGCCTGGCCTGATGTTCTCTGTCTGCATAGGTGTGTGGGTGAGGTTACCTATTTGCCTCATTAGGGGCATGATACAGCATTGCTTTGTGTTTGCATTAGTGTACAACTGCTCTGCTGTGTCTGTGCCACTGTAATGCTATCATGGCTTAGTGGTTCAGTATTGTGACTATCATGCACAGTATCCTGGGTTCAAGACCTGTCACTGCTTTTTATTTTCATGCTGGCCAGACCAGACTGCTTAAGGAACAGTAAAGCAGATATGAGCATGTTTAACTTGACTTTGCTCAACTTTGCCCGACCTTGGCCAACATTGCACGAGCAATTTTGTTTACATATACTAGATATTGGTAAAAGCTGCTTAGCACTGCTTTATATTGCTTAAAACATAGCAATCATGCCTCAGGTGGTGCTGCAGGGCTGCCTATGTCGGATGCACATACTACAATCCCTATACATGTTTGGAAACAAGTAGTGTCAAGTTAGGCATCCCTTTTATTTTATGTGCGAGTCAGAGAGAGGTATCATTTCCAGGGTTCCTACTGAGCCAGTGTATGTGCTATGCGTTGCCTCTTTGCCAAGGCCAAGGCATACCGGGCACGCCTCCTTCTGCCTACTGGGGCAGGCTCAGGTTGTTCGTCCTCCGAGTCACGCTGTGCCTATGCAAGCCTTGGCAAAGGTGGGGGGCTGTTTGGCCCTGCCCCATGCTGTTCCTGCTGCAGCTGTTTTCTCAGGATCATATTGTGTAGCATAGCACATACCATCACAATTTGGGTACATGTAGTTGATGAGTACTGCAAGGCTCCACCAGATGTGTCCAGGCACCGGAACCATGACTTGAGCATCCAAAACACACACTCGATTACATTTTGCATTTGTGCATGTGCCTCATTATGGAGTTCTTGTTCAGGTGTGTGTGCATTTCTGATGGGTGTCATCAGCCACAGCTCCAGGGTGGATCCAGCATCCCCCACTAGGTGACCGTCAGGGATGTCCCCATTTGCAAATGTCTGGTACAGCTGCGACAGATGCCAGATATGGGAATCGTGGTAGCTTCCAGGGCAGCCAGCACACACATTCAGTATTATGCCCTGGGCATCGCACACAACCTGGCAGTTGATGGAGTGGAAGCCCTTGCGGTTGATGTACCCCGCTCACCAGCTGGTGCTTTGATGTGTATGAGCATGCAGTCAATTGCACCCACTACCTGAGTGTATTCCGCTATTTGTTGGAAGAGACGCATATTGCTGGCCAATACCTCACGGGAAATGGGGAAATATACATGATCACCGACATGTGCTGACATGGCATTCAGGAACTGGTGCAGTACCCTTGATGCTAATGCCTGTGAAATCCCCATCATATCACCAGTTGGTCTCTGGAAGGTACCTGTTGCTAGTATTCTTAGGCCAACACATACCTTGGTTTCCACTGGGATGAGTTCCCCTCTGTTGGTTCTGTGTGTGAGGCATGGCCTGCACAGCTCAACAATTTGCTGCAGGAGCTCTCTGTCCAATCTATAGTGCTCCACTATCTCCAGCTCATGTAGCCCCTGGTAGATTACCCTGGGTCTGTACACTCTTCTCCGTCTCCTCACTGTGGGTTGCTCAGCAGCATTCGCAATGGTACCACCCACACCATCTTGCACATGTTGCCTTATAACAGCAATGGCAGCCCCTAACATTTTTTGTCTCAGTTTAAGCTTTTTAAGTTTTCACTTCTCTTTGTTGACTGCAGTGTTGCAGTGTTTCTGAGAAAAACATGGGGGAATGTTGTTTGCAGAGGTTTAAGTGCTGGGCTGGGCTGGCCTACTGTACTGCCTGTGTAATTGGCTGATTCTGATTGATTTCACCTGGCAGGTCTGCTAGTTCTCCTTGGTTAACTTCCTACTACTTGTTTTCCTTCCTTTTCCCTTTCTGTTTCCACAGGGGGCAGCGCCGCGCAAACAAGTGCAAACACATGCACACGAGAGCACATGAGCACACACAGGCTTACACAGGCTTAGGTGGGTGCACATTCATGTATACAAGCTTAGACGGCCTTACACAGGCTTACACGGGCGCACACCCACGCACACAGGCTTAGACAGGTTTACACATGCGCGCACACACAGTGTAAGCAGCTTTGCAAGAAACTTTAGTGATAGCCACGGCCTACACCTTCGGTTTCTGGGTTTCAGTTTAGGCAACTGTAGACACACATCTCCTAGTCCTGAGTAACTCACAGCAAACACATGCCACTCTGCTCCAATAAGCTTACAGTCTTTTTGATACACACCCCCTCATGATGTCACCCATCTTCTACTCTGTTACTCCCCTTATCCTACTCTTACACTCTAGGGACATGGTTCACATAGCAGGAAATATTGGGATTCACTATCCTTATCCTCATTTGCATAGGATTTCCTACTAATGCTTGGTTACATCTCTCAGACTGAGCTTCACCCCTTAGCAACCACTACTCAGTAGCCAAGGTTGTCTTCAGCCTGCCATTCACTTGCATGGCAGATGAATATTTTGAATTAAATCATATTTGTGGCTTTTAAATTCTTGATTTTCTGATTTTTTAGTGTGCCGCACATTTGCGCGGTACTGCGCTATGCTTAAACATCGGAGATCGAGGAAAAAAAAAATTTTTTATATTTTGCAACACATAAAAATGCCACTGGCCATATATTTGGCCACTGGCATGCTTCCTCAACTGGATGCATCCTTTATTTGGAGCTGTCATGGCTCCGTTTTGCTATTTGCAGACCGGTACTCAGTTGCCAACAGAGTACATTTCTGCAAATAACACTTCTCTTGCTCGGACAGGTTAGTGTTTCCTGGATCGCAAATTTACCTCATTTGCATACCTTTCAGCAGCAAATGAGGTAATTTGCATAAACTAACACTGTCCGTGCAAGAGTCGTTTTAGGATCTCTCTTGCACACCCCTGCCAGCTGTTCCTGGATCGCTCGGCAGACATGTTGGCTGCATGGAGTCTTACTCTACTCTTAGACTCCATGCAAGCCTTTGTGAATCCGGCCCATCCATTAACAGACTGAATTAATAGAGTCAACATCACTCTGAAATCCAGATACCTTGGTCTGCAAATTCCAGCAACACATACAGAAGTTGTATAACCTTCTCACATAATTCTTTGTTGTAATTTTTTTAACTGTCTTCCTGAAGTGCACCCCTGGCAAGCTCACTTGTGTGGCTGATGGCAAAGTATTAGCACATGTGAAATCATATCATATGAACTTAGAAATGGAATTAGCAGTAGTGTATGGTGCTCCATGCCAACCTTCACTCAAATAAGCAGTGTACACATTGCACACATACAACCACATCTGAATCTGATGGAATACAATACAGTTATTTTTTTATGGTCATGTTCATTAGGTTGTAATTTATATATTTATCATTACAGTTGTAATCTTTCACTCCTGATATGTATGATACAGGTGTATTATGAAAAGCATGATGGACAAAGCATGTAATTTCTGGTGGAGACATGGCTTATGGAAACAGTTTTGACTCAAAGAGGTTTGTTTCAACTCAAAGAGGTTCATTTGATGACACAGAAAGGGTGGGAAGAAGTGGACAGTTTGTGACTGAAATACACATGCAGACATAATAAGAGATGTGTTTATGGTTTATTTCAGTGCATATTTGTATTGTGTTACTCTTCAGTTTATCACCATAATTATTCAGGCAAGATCTGTACAAGACTGTTCTCAACAAGGAGCAGCATATTACAGCAGCAGGACAATGTTGTGTTAAGCAAATGTATAGCAAACAGTTATACCCATGGGAGTTGTTCAAAATATTCACATTTTGGAGTGCATCTTGTTTTAAATCTTAACAGTATTCAAAAACATATCTACAGATGTGATTATTATCTAACCATACAACATAAGAACTCTTATTTCACAAAGTTCAAATGCAACAACAGATTGAAGCAAAGGAGAACATATATATTACTCTTCTATGCACTCATATCCTATAATGTGTACATTACATCCAGTAGCATAGTAAACATGAAACAGTAAAACATGATGATACAGGGTCTATATTAGAACACCGAACGTTCAAAATTTCGAGTGTTCTAATATCGAACCCTATGAATTGAAATTTTAAAACATCGAACATACAGAACAGCGATTTTTTTCCTAGGGAAAAAATTTGCTGTTCCAAAACACATACAAACATCACAAGCACACCAAACAAACAGCAATCCACACACATACACCTAAACTCATGAACCTAACCCTACGCTAAACTATACATACACCACTAACTATCCACTTACCTTAACCCAAACCCTAACCCTAAGGTCCATCACTATCGCACAGTCACCTCACCCACACCCTAACTTTAACTCACCTACCCCGCCCTAACTCTCATGTCCACACAATTGCACACTTACCTGAACCCAACCCGTAACTTTCCACCACAGCGCTGAAAATACTGAAGCAACAGAAACGGACAACCAAATTCTTTCCCTAGGAAAAAAATTTGGCTTTCTGTTTCTTCGATATTTTCAGTGTTCACTGAAAATGGGTCGATATTAGAACTCTCGAAATTTTGAACATTCGGTGTTCTAATATAGACCCTGATACAGAAGTGGAATCAGACTGAAACATGGAGTAAGGGATACAGACAGAAAAAGAATGTTATATTTTTGTGGGGCATTTTTTAACATCCTTGGAGTATGCTAGTATTATCTTTTCTCATGAAAATCTTCTGTCATGTGTGTACACTCAACTGTTTGCAACAGAGAGCAAGCAAGGGCAAAAAGCAAAAAGACACAAGAATGATAATAATGGGTTAAAAACATATGTAGACAACACTTACACACATTAACAGCAATAGAAATAAAACATTAAATATGACTTACATATTTCTGGATTAGAACTCTTGACCCTTTTCATTTAGTCAAGCGGGTTAAGGAAGTGTTTCCTTGTATCAAAGGTGAATAATTTAAATCCCTTTACCTGGTCTATTTATGTGAGAAAGTTACCAAGCCAATGGATGGGGGGAAATGGTACATACCACCTACCTGGACAAGGCAAAGCTATTCAATACAATACCGCACACTGGTAAAGTTGACAAATTCATTGAATTGGGCACTAAACCCCTACATAACTCACTGGATTGCCAGATGGCTCACAGACAGGAACCATGAATTCAGTATTAGTGAGACAACCTCTACTAGGAGTCCAGTTACCAATAGGGTATCTCAAAACATCATGCCGGAACTACTGCTATTTGGCATCTACTTCTAGAGATAAAGGCTACTGTGAAGGACCTTTGGCTGAACAGGTTTGCATATGCCTGCAAATGTGGAGCTATCATAGATTCCCCCATGTCACAAACATCTTACTAGAGAGTCTAACACATACAAAAGACTAATCCCAATGTCACTGATTAAAATTCAATGCCAAGAAACGCATTATAGTACATTTTGGAAAAATTGTCACCCAGGCTAATTAGTCCATTGTACGACACCCCTCAGAAGATGGAATCTGGAAACATATATCATCATGAAAGGCCAATTGGCACAGTGGTTAAGGTGTATGCCTTTCAGGTGCAAGGTTTGATTCTCACCACTGTAAAGAGCATTTCAGTTTGAAGATGTATATTTTAAGGGATGGGAGGATGGCATAATGGTTAAGGTGTTTACTTTATAGACACAAGATGCAGGGTTTGATTCTCACATGGGGTAACTGGCTAGGCTTACAATGGCCCACAAGGGCAGTTAGCCTAGTACTAATCTATGACCTATATGTAGATGGTAACCTGGTCTGTGGTAAAAAGTTATTCTTTGTTGCCCAATTTGTAAGTAAGGACATGGCATCCATGTCCAAGGAAGTCATAGTGTCACTTAATTCGGTCCTTATCAGACCCATCATTGAGTATAATGCCCCTTTCTGCTTATACCTGACCAGAAATATGCAACAGCTGGAATGCCCACATAGGTTGCTTACCAGGAGAATCTTGGGCATAAACACATTGTCTTATATGGATTGCCATAAAACCTTAGCTTTATACTTGGTTTCCTACAGGGTAATGAGAAGCAATCTTTGTCTGGCAAAGAAGACAACATCAGATCCAGCTCTGATGGACCTTTTGCACATCCACAAAACAAACCTGTTTAGAACCACTAGAACCAAGAGTTTAAATTTTGCTTGTGACATAAATAAGACATGCTTATGAGACAGATTTGTGTGTCAAATGATCCCCATGCTCTAGGAACAAGCTCCCCATCCATGTGAAGAAGAGTCCATCCCTAACTCTATTTAAGTGTAATCTTGACCAATGGATAGGGAATCAGAAATTCACCCCGGGTCTGACCCCCACATCTCTGATAGACAGATTCAAACACTAATGCCAAAACTTATAAAACCCCCACATAACCTCTAGAAATTTCCTAACTAGCATACTCACTTCTAACACATGCCCATGGTATATAGGGACACTAATGGATTGGGTTGCACAGCTAGGCTTATAAAGGCCTTGGTGATCATTAGTCTAATATATACTTATGAAGCTATGAACATAAAAGCATTTTACAGACATGTGAAACATGCCAACACACCAAACAGGAATTGTTACTTCAAAACCTTAATTTTACTGATTTAAAAGGGGCAGTCATAAAACAATGAGGCAAGGAAGAATGAGGGCATCAGGCTTCATCAGTGTAATGACAATGTTAACATTGCATAAGGATGTACATTACAGCCAGATGCATACTAACTGATCCAGTGCTGAGTGCTTCCAAACAATATTTGAAACGGGAAGCTTCTGTTTTGTGTACATTCAATGGTTCAGCATGTGAAAGAAAAGATTAGTCTGACTGTACATAGCTAGGTACAGTAGTATGAAGGTACCAGAGAAATGAAACAATGTTTTACCAAGAGCTGTGTACTTCCATTTGCCCTAAGGTACATCTGCTGCTTGGTGCCATGCATTGTGCAACTGCTGAAGAGACAGAGTGATGACACAGAAGGGGAAACAGACAAAAACAGGGGGAGATAGAGGCAGGGTGAAGTAAATTATGGCAGCAGCATGATAATGGTGCCTCAAAACAATATGTAGGCAAGAGCTACAGATAAAAAGTGTACTAAGAACAGTCAACAGTTTGCAACAAATGTCTGGATTAGAACCCTTGAAAGTGTGCAGAAATCAGTGTATAGATCTGAGCTTTACATCAGCAAACCACAAAGAAACTCCTACTTCACACAATTTAAATCATATAATTGAAGGGACAGTGACAACTTACTAAAGCAGGAGGGGTGAAAAGAGAGAGGGAGAGATGGAGAAAGAAGTAGCAATGGCATTGTTCATGGTACATTTAGGACCATCTTTATGGTGTGACAGTCTCATGTTTTTCCTCATTAGTACTATGTCATGCTCCGTACAATAAAATGTTTGCTATAGGGAGCAAGAAGGGGCAGGAGAGTAGAAACAACATTCAGGCATAAGCAGGATAAGGGGGGTTGATAAGTCTCCTTCTCGGGGAAGGAACATTTTTGTAAATGCTTTCTTGCTGCACTATTCAAATGGTATGTTACTGAAATGTAACTGGAGATAAATAATGACATTTGCAGTTAAACATAAGATAGAAATCTAAAATGTTTTGGAATACTAATTTTACATAAAGTTGTAATCGAACCCAGGACACTATGCAAAAACATCAATCTGTAGATAGGGGAATTTTCACAACATACAACAAAGAACTTCAAGTTCATTACATCCCAGCAGCCCAAAAACTGTTAGGGCAAAACTTTGAAAGTAATGACTTTAGTCTGTACTCCCATGAATTTAAACACATTTACATAGAGTGAAGATTGCTACTGATGCTGAAATTAAAATCGGCAGCTTTTGCAATAGGAAGTTAAATGCCATTTACCATCATCCAGAAGTGGTGCACAATGCAACCCTCTGCACAAATGTTGAGGACAAAAAGATAAGAGTACTCGATGGCTCATTTCTGGCTGTCTGTGGTGTGTGTCATTCTATTTTTTGATAAGACTAAATATGTGAAAAAGGGGTTAATAAGAAAGTGGTAAAAATGGGAGGAAAGCAGAGGGAAGGACTCGGGTGGGTGGGGGGGGGGCCCAGGGATTTTCAGGATTTTGGAGGAAAAGCACCATAAGTCTCTACTTTTTCACAACATAAGTGTAGCTTTGTAAACACAATTTCATGACTTTGGAGAATCACCACACCAGGGATGGATGACAACAGCAGAATAATGTTGTATAGACAATTGGACCAAATTAACTGTGTCAAGATGAAACATAGGCAAAGCTATGTATGGAGTGTCACTTTTATTTATTTATTTATTTATTTATTTATTTTTGTGGGATAAGTACACCTATTTTTTAAGATAAAGGGGCTTAGGAATGAGAGGGTCAGGTAGGTATGTAGGATAAATTTGGTAGCAGGGGCAGACATACAACACATTTGAGACAGATAGGGATGGTGATGGACACAAAAGGTCAGGACACCATGATTATGGATAAGTAGGGGACCTCTGAAGTGCATCCACATCCATTCTTAGAACAGTAAAACTCTAGGTGTCACCTTTGGAACTGTCATAATGGTCTCACGTGTCAGCCACCCGGGTCATTACTTGATGTGGTATTATTTTGGCAATATGATGGGGGACCTTTTCAACCCTGCCAATTCAGGCACCGAAGTCCTGAGGTACCAGTGCACCAGCAGTTGGAGCAGATCTACCTGATGCAGGTAGACAATGTAGGGCAGGATTTATGGACGCGACACTGACAGATTGTGACCCAAATGTGCTGGGTGTCTGTGTAGATTGTTGTAGTGCTGCCACAGCCAAAGTTGTAGGAATGGAGGTCTGAACCACAGTGGCTGGTCACAGTGGATGGTCTAGATCCCTGTGCTGATGGTAATTTTTAACAGCAGAAATACTTTTACAAAAATTATATATGAATAATAAAAAAAATAATAAAGAGAGAGAGAGGGAGTGGAGACAAATTAGAAATTTAAATCAATGGCATATCATATTATTTTATTATTTTAATACATAAAGCAATTATAGAAATAAATAAGTAATTACACCTTGGTCACATACAGATATAAAGGGAAGGCATAATGTGTCATAAAATTAATCATTCACAATGGTATGATATGACTGAATAGAATCATATATTTCTCTGTGTCCATAACTTTCAATTTCTTAGCACAAGAATTTTGTAGAGAGCCAACATTAATGGGTATACAAAGTGCCAAAAATGAGACAGGCTTTAAATATTGCTCTTACAAATTTAGAAAGTTGTTAGACTAACAGGTCTTGCATTAGTATGGATTTTTTTGGTGGATGTAAAGTCTGACACTTAAATATCTGTCATTATTTAGTGATTTCAATCTTCAGAGAGTTTCCAGAAAACCACAACTTTTATGATAAACAGACCAAAGATGTGAGGCATAAATCTAAACATTCCACAAAAATCTGGCCAGTTGAGAGATATAACTTGGCCATATCAGATATCTTCTTTCAAAGTTAAAACTGCATTTGCCAAAATGTTACTTTTGAACTGTTAATGTAATGCATTCTTCTATTGAATATCTTATAAACACTATCATGAAAAAAATGACTATGTTTCTGAGTATTAATGTCATATGACAGAAAGGCAATGTGTTAGTGTAATAGCTGAGGGGTGTTTGTAGTCTGAAATTCATCCTCCCATTGGCTAGTATATCCTGCTTGCTCCTCTTCTTGTCACGGTAGTGATGATAATATTGGTCCTCAGTTCTAGGAATGCCAGTTGCACTGCAGACAGACTTGTACAAGCTATTCTAAGCCTCAGCCTTATGCTGAGACCTAATATATATTCTCCTTGCAGCAGCCTCTGGCTGTAGTGCTTCACTGGGAATGCTATAGAAAACCTGGGCTCCTCAACACCTCACCTTTGTGTTCTAAGTAGAACAGCACCTCTACCATCCCCGGCCATATCTACAGCAGTCAAGCTAGAAATGTGTCTGAATTGATACTCAGTTCAGATCTCATGTGTAATAGCTTTTCTGCAAAGACGCACAGCTTTGCCAATTGCATTTGCACAATTCAAAGCACAGTAATGGTTTGGCAGACACATTGGCACTAATTACATCAAAAAGTGCAGAAGGTGTGAGATACAGCAGTGAGATTTGGCCATGTGTGATGCTTAACCTACTCACATGTTCTGATGTTAAACACTGAAAGGCCTCATGGTGTCTGCTATAATCATGGTTGTTTGGAGGACAAATGGTATGAGTTATGACATATTGGCCTGTTGGGACTTGCATACTATTAAGATTAAGTTGTACCCCCAGGCAATCAAACCCATGAGAAATATAAGGGTAAAATATTAAACTTTTACCTGTCAGTGTCACAGGAGAACTTACTTTTTAACATGGTAATTAGAGGTATACTAATTTAAGAATGAATGGAGATATACCTAAGAGGTGCCTGTATGTTTGTGACTTTACTTAGTCATGGGACAGCATTTCTATGTAAACAGCAGTATATGTGTTGGTAAATACATCCCAGATGCATGCAGTTGCATAACCTGAGTAAGACATAATAGGCTAGGTTACATTCATACCTCACAACAAATAATTTCATAAACACATACTTATATGTAATAATTATAAAACAATTACTGTGTACATCATACCTAAGCATGTGAATTCTACATTTAATATAATTATTGTTGCATTAAATATAATTTACACACATTATATTGAGCTTCTATAACAAGCAGTTATGATACATTTGTTGCAATAGACGGATATGACATTTATTTTGCATGTATTGTTGCATTTCTAATCAAAATGTTGTGATAAATGGTATCCCGAAGTTCTCTGTAAACGTATCTGTAAAATGGATTTGGACCCTGCATCAGCTTTTATCATGAATCACAGACATTAGCCTGTTCATTTCATATACAAAATTGGATATCAATATTTATTCAGAATCCTTTCACAAAAAAAATCTGTAAACTAGATTTGAACTCTTCATTATGTGTCCTCTTTCTCTAAGCTCAGTTTGCATACACCTAATTCCACACAGGTAGTCAGCTGACAGGCAGATTTTATTCAGTGAGAGCTATCCAGAGTACTGATAGATTGCAACAGGGAAAGGTTTGTTTTCTGTACAGAAAGCATCCAAAATTGTATTTTCCATTTTTTCCCTTAGGAAGTTAACTGCTCTTCACTGCTAGGCATTACTGCCAGTCAAGAGTGTGCAGTGCCAAACATAATGCAAATGATGAAGAGAAAAGGAAACAAAAAGTGCTTAAATAGAGAAAACAGTCTGAAACAAGTAGTTAAAATGTACACTTCTGATGTGTCCTCAACTTTTTTGTTTTGCAATGTAAACATATGTTCTTCTGTTCACACAACATCCCCTCTGGATTTGAACTCAATGATACAAAGGCATTTAAAACATACAATTCAGAGTATTATCAGTATGTGCCATAGGTAGATACAGAAACTGTGAAGAAAAAGATAAGTTGCATATACTCAACATGTAATATGGTATCAATTGACATTATATGTGCAATGGAATCAAGTTCTAAAAGTTGTCCTGTGTAATTTGCAGTTAAATGCTTTGATGCCAGTCATCTTGACAACAGTTAAGGTAATCTTTCTTCACACAATATAAAATAAAAGGTAGCAAAACTGTAACTGTTCTTATCTTTATGTTCTGAATATCATTCCCTTATCTATGCTTTTGTGTCAAGACTACTCTGATTTCTCTTGCTATTGATATATGTTCGAATGAGTAATGTCCTTTCTTACAATTGCAGACAAAATTTGCATACAGGCACAAAGAGTGCTCATAAACAATTTATAGAAACATTATGAATGTTGCTGTCCTAAGTCAGTCAATGTACTTAAAGACTTTCTTGTAAGTCCCTTCTGTCTGACACACCCTCATTAAGTGTACATCAAAGAGGACTGTCTGTGAAACCCTGATTGTTCCTGCAGTTAGACTAATCATTCACACTTGCAAGCACTTATCAAGCAACACTTCTCAGTGCTCATCCTTGCAGAAGTAGGGCATGTGCATGCAATTGTGCAGGTCCTTACACCATATTTAGTGCCCTGTACTTAGTGAAAATTGTAGAATTCAAGAATGTTAATGAGATCACTCCTCTTTTGCATACTCCTAGTGCTGAAAGGCTGAATCTGCACTATTTAAAGGTAATCATTTGGGCAAGGAACTGTTTGGATACAGAGAGCTTGATACTGCTATTTGCTATAAAAATATGTTTTAACAACTGATGTGATACAAAGTTATGTTGCAGGTTTTTTTGCATCTTGATGTATTTAACCTTACTGATGGATTGATTTTACAATACAACTGTTGGTTTACTGCCTGCATTATTCTTAGTAGCTGTTGGCAGAGCCATGTATATCAGTTATTTTTTGACTATTACAATGTTTCTAAATAATGTTACCTAACATTTCATGAGAAGTTTAATCTGGGAAGCCGATGACATACTGCAAAAGAATGTTGCACTACTTATTTGCAAAGTCATGTTTTTTTGCATTATTAGCACACAAAATTGAATTAAGCCTGTGATGTATACCTGGCTACTCTCCACAGAAGTAGTTACATAAAATTGTTGTCCCTTTTTCTTTGATAAGCAAACATTACTTTTATTAATGCTGCAATGTACTACAGAGTTATTGAAATATTTGTTCGGTTAGCATTTTTTTTTTATAATTTCCTTTATTTGTTTGGCAGTCCAGGGGGTGGTCTGTATTAAGTTGTGAGTACTGATATGGGGCCATACCTTTTGTGCATTTTGTGTATGATAGATGCATAAGTTAATAGATATTTTTGTTTTGTTAACAGTCATTTTGGTTAAATTATGCATTATTTTTTCCTTTTATGCTTCCTCTCGTGCAGAGCTATGCCACCCAAGACATCTGCACCTCATAAACTGCCATACAGTGATACTGAAATTGAAGTGTTCAGTCAGGCACTACATTATCATGGGTCATTCTTCTAAGAGAGAAGCAGAGGTGACAAGCCCTTCTGTGGCTGTATATGGGTAAGAGATCATACATATTTATTTCTAGGCATATCTAGTTCTCTTTTCCCATGATCACTTGCATACGGCAAGCACATCTTCTGTATTTTTATGAATCTACAAAAAGGTACATAAATGTGTAACTGAAAGTTACTTGTTTTCATTGCATTAGCATCTCTTAGTTTTTAATATTTGTTTCACATAACATAGGCATGATCATTATTTATTCTATTTCTCTCTTTGTTGTGTTGAATACTTATTATCATAGATAATCCTGCTAGTAGCACTGTGGAACTCCTACTGCCTGATTTCAGAGTATTGGTAGCCTCTGTTGATGGCAGCAATGAAGAGGCACAGTCTGGGGGTGCAGAGGGTCAGTCTGACACTGAGATTGTGCCTCCAATATCTCCTGCTCTATTTCTGATGCAGTCAGTATGCCAGTGTATATCCATGATACACAGTCCTCAGGCATAAGACAGGTTAAGGATGATACAGTTGATGTGTGGTTACTCTAGTTGTGAAGTGGTTAATTCTCCATGTAGCCATAATGATCTGCATGGTCTGCAGGTGACAGACAAATAAATAGTGAAGGTGCTCAGATGAGGCCTGCTGTCCATCTTCCTCCTGATGTGGGTGTGTATATAGGTGCCACATGACGTTTGTGTGGGTCAATCATGGAGGCAGAGGAACTTCCCAAAAGAGTCTCAGAAGAGATAGTGCAAGTACTAAACATTGTGCATTAGGATGTGCAGGATTGCTTGAATGATCCTGATGACTTCTTGGACAGGATAAAAGACACACTGGATTGAGCAGTGTCTATTATGCAACGTCTGTTGGGGAGGGTTGGCATCCAGATTGTCATAGAACTGCTACATCAACCAGTGTTAGGTATCATGGCCTTGCAAGGTCTTGCTCCCATAGATGCACTACTTCCACTGCTCTATCATTGATTGAAGTTTCCACACCCAGATGTCTTAGGCCACATGTTCATGGTCCAGCAGACATCACTCACATTCAGATAACACCCCAAATTCTAGCCAGAGCTATGGAACTAGCAGAGCAACTCCTAGCAGAGGTACTTCTTGTGGTTGGGGGTGATGAACCTGAACTGACTAGTCTGCCATGCATGTCTCACAAATATGTGGGATCCCAGGACATAATGCAAGCACAGTGCTTGAGTGTGTACATGCAGACACAAATACTTGCCAAAAATACCACACACACACACACACACACACACACACACACACACTGTACATGCTGAAAGTACTGGACTAATGTGTGAAGGTTCTGGAAATTCCATGTGTAGCAGTTCAGAGTGTTTTCTGAGTGACTGTGAAACCTCTGTGTTCTCCTGCTAAAAACACTGGCACATTCAGTAAATAGTCTCAAAGAATGAGAAACCCTACACAGAATCAGGTACTCTTTTCTCCTCTGAATCTGAATCAGAAAACTGAGAAGAAGCCCTGCATCTGGTCGTTCATCTTCCCATCTTCTTGTCCTGACTGAGAATCTTGAATCTCTTCTGGAAAATAGGCACCCCTTTTTCTTTTACCAAAACCACCTTAAAAGAAGGATAAATAGTCTGAATTAAATCTTGAGCAAGACCTAGTAAAATATTCCAGTCCAGAGAAATTTGAGCAAGAGGAGATAACAGTTTCATCTTCTGTTTCTTTTTGACAGGAAAAATGGGGCCAACCCAAGTTGTTAATTGCAGTACCAGCAGCTTCCTCAAGGTTGAGTACAATATTCTGAGTAAGCAGGTTCCTTGTTTCTTCTCCCAGGAAAGACAAGAGTGGCTCTCCCTTGCCCTCTGAAGAGATCCCAGCAGCCACAGAGGATGTGACTAATCCACAGTCCATAGTGGCCCTAGGTGCTTTTTCAGAGGGATCTGAGGTAAAAGACAAGTGGTCCGGGCACCCCCCTGCCAGCTTGGCCACAGCAAAGTCATCCACCTTCAGATGAGGCAAATTGCTTGGCTGCTGTGGTGGTAAAAAAATGTTTGTTTAAATGTTTCTTTTTGTGGCTGGAAGAAAGGATCAGCTGTGGGACCAGTATTCTGTTTCATGGTTAAGACAAAAATCCTCTGGAAAACAGGCAGCATAATTCAGTAAAAATTTAAAGGTTTTAAAATTCACTTTCCCCTCAAAAACACAATAAAAAGCACTATGATACACTTTGCCACTACCCGAAACTAAAATGAACACAGTTTCTGCACAGGAAAAAATAGTTTTCAACTATTTTAACCACTTTCAAATTGACAGGAAAAAGTGTGCTTCCATTTAAGTCTTGTGACAGTCCATGAGAACACAAACTCCTAGATCAAAAAACAAAATTCCTGTCTGGGAAAGTACATTTAAATAAAAAAAATGTAAAATGTGGAAAGTGTTTTTGCCAAAGGGATCTTATCTACCCAGCAAAGGAACACCAGAAGCAAACCGTTGAGCTTCAAAAGCCCACAGAGGAACACTCTGCTCAGTGGCAGGAGAGTGCTTGAGGGCTAGACAATCAAACCTGTGTTTTTAGGCACCTCAGCTCAAACTACCTAACTGTTTGAGCACAAGGAAAGTGCCATGAAGCTTTGGAATCTGGACAGCTGTTATATTTTTGGCAGGATATAATCCATATAGCTTTGGCAGGATATAATCCATATAGCTATGGCTACTGCAGCAGTGATCAGTATGATGAACATAGATAATGTGATAATCATTTTGAGGAAGCATAGAAGATAAATTATGTTTTCCAGGAGATATGCCTATGTCAAAATGTGAAGATGACATGTCGTTAAGCTTTGGCTACCAGGCAGTATACTCAGCCTCTTAAGAGGAAATTAGAAAGAAAACATGGTGTGACAAGTTTTTTCAGAGGGCATGAAATTTCATATTAGGACTTTAAGGCCAATGGTTTTGGTAGAGTTACAGCTGAGAAAAATGAAAGACTGAGGACAGAATTATTATACTCCATTCATATATAATATTCACTTGATTTAAGAACAGTTGATGGGTAAGGTATGATGTCACATGTGCTTGAGTTTCAGATAGGGTTGGTAATCTTTGCAAATGGTTTTAATTTAGTTACATCTGAATTTGATGTGCAGGGATGGCTTCTCTCTTTTATGCATTCAAACTAAATTACACCTTTTTCATTTTAGTATAGCAGTTAGAGTATTGGTAATGATATTTATTTTTCTAAGTCTTTAAAAGTATATAAGAAGTATTTGTAAACTAGGAGAAACTACAAATTGAAGATAGATAGTTATATGAACAATATATACACTCCTGATAATATTGAATGATCACACTTCAGTCATGGTGACTATGACTTTATATAATTAAAAGATGTGGAATCATTGGTGTTTCACCCTACATCTCCAAATGGTAGAAGGAAAACATTAAGTTAGAGATTCAAATGGCAATTGAAACTCCAAAGACGACTTTAAAGGCCTAAGTCTCTCTTAGTTGTAAAATCTAACCTTGTAATTACAACAGTGTTATACAGACATTCCTACACATATTTTTATGTAGCACAGTGTGAGAAACAGTGGTTGACACAACAGTACTATTATAGGTTCATAGGTTCATACTAGGCTATATGCCCTAGGACATTTATAAGCCTAGCCAGAGTGTGTTTGGCTTTCGCTACCCATTTTAAATTAATTTTGCTATGCCCTTTTTCGAGGTTAGTATACTGTGCCTCTGTCTAACAGTGACACAGAAGTGATACCCGGGGTAAACCTACGATCTCCCATCCACCATCAAGATTCCTCTTGAAGAGAGTCAATGAGGGACTCTGCCTAACCTGGACTGGGATTTTATTCCAGAGTGAAAGGAGCCACTGGGTTATGAATCTGTCCCTCCAGCATGTCCTATTTATTTCAGTTCTGAGGTTCAAATCTCTCGAGCGCGTAGCTCGATGGGATTTGGATTTTCTGAGGTGCAGCATGTCCATTAATTCCGGGTTGGACATGGCTTTATACGTCAGGCACAGATTGCCTCTGAGCAGGCGGTATGCCACTGAGTAGAGCTGGAGTTTCTTTAACCGGGCAGCATATGGTATCTGTTTGAGCCCTTTGATTCTCTTGGTGAGGTACTTTTGGGGTCTTTCCAGTTGCTGCAGATGTCTGGTAAGGTACATCCCAAAAGGGGCATTGTACTCAATTATGGGCCTGATGAGGGATGAGTAAAGAGGCATGATGACCTCCCCTGATCTAGATGTGAATCCCTTCATGATTAGGTGGGCTATATAAAATGTTTTTCTAACCACTTTGGCCACGTGCTTGTCAAATGAGAGATTGCTATCAACTTGGGTCCCCAGGTCCCTAATTACTTCTTCTGTACTTAATGGATTACCACCTATGTGGTAATTTGTGGGCACTTTGTTTTTGCCAAAGGGGATGACTATACACTTTTTGGTGTTTAGCTTGAGGCCATGGCTCTGGCACCAGTTGTCTGTTTCTATGAGGCCCTTTTGGAGGATGCTTGTATCGGCTGGAGAGTCGATTATGGAGCCCAGTTTGCAGTCATCTGCGAACTTGGTCAGCCACAGTCCTTCCATGTTGGCCTGTACCTCCGAGAAATATATACCGAACAAGAGAGGTCCCAGGACTGAGCCTTGTGGGATGCCACTTGTAACTGGTTTGGAGTCTGACATGGCTCCAGCAATTCTGACCATGTGGGTTCTGTCCTTGAGCCAGTTTGCAACCCATCTAGTGACATAGGGGTTTATATTTAAGCTGGTGAGCTTATCTGATATCGGATGTTACTAAATGCTACATGTCAGGCCATATTATACCAGAGTAAACACTACCCGTCCAGGATTTAAATCTTTATTGGCGGGCACAGTTTTCTTATCTTTCGGACCTGTGGAGGGAATGTTTGTTAACACTACCTGACTGTTTCTACACATATTCCCAGATTCCAAGTTAATATTATGCACATACCTCTCAGTCTCTTAATGCACACACTCTGGACAAAGCTTGACAACATAGGGGTAAAATAGGGACATGTTTTGAATATTGTTGTCATAAACTTGGAGAGTTACTAGAGTGACAGGATTTGTTTTAATATACATTTTCTGAAGGTTTTGAGGTCTGAAAGTCAAATGTATGTCATTATTTTGTTCCTAAAATTCTGAGATAATCCCACTGATTTGCCAGGGGGACAGAGAAACAGGTAGAAAATATGAGCCAGTTATCTGGACATTCTGAAAAATCTATACAGTTGAGAGGTATGAGTATGCATACTGCTTACTACCACTCACAGGATTCGAACCATGGTGTCTGCTAAAAAAAACAACAATTTAAGTTGCAGCAGAGTGTGCTATTTGGATATTGTTGTCTTGCTCTTCAGTGTTTTCTGTCTAAGTCTCTCTTGGTTGTACAATCTGATCTTGTACTTACAACAGTTTTATACAGACATTCCTAGACATTTCTTTATGTAGCACAGTGTGGGTAACAGTGGTTAACACAACATTACTATTGAGAGAATGCAACAATAAATGCCATACAATACCAGAGTAAACACAAGTCCAGGATTTAGAGCTTTATTGCTAGGCAGTTACAGTTTTATTTAAATCTGACCTATATGGGACTATTACTGTCATATTGTCTGGTTTATTCAGTACAACCCATACACAGTTTTTATACTGCCAGGTGACTTTCTACTACTTTATATTTATTTGGTATGACTACTACAAGCAGGATTGTTACTCACCAGCCCCGTGACACAGCCTTTGCTGTCTACTAGCATAGGCTTCCTGATTCACAACTAACTCAGCTGAAGCTGTAAGGGAAATAGAGAAATATTTAGGCATACCTATCCTTCATATACACAGGCTGGACATTAGTAAACAGTTATTAGTATAAGTACTTACACACTGCTGGGGCATCACCCCTCTGCCTTGCTTCTTGGACCCACTCTTCCAAGAGCTCGCTCTTTCTCCGCTTCAAGTTGGCATAGTGGTGCTGGACCTGTTCACCAGTCCGAGGGATTCCAGATCACGAGTGAGACAGTCCCAGGCTTCCACTTTATATCGAGAGCCTTGGTAGTGGCCTTGAAGCAGTCTCTCATCATGGTTTTGTACCAGGAGTCCTACCATGACTTTGGACTCCTGTATGACTCAGCACTGCACACAGAAGTGCATGCCCTCACCGACTCCTTCCATACTACCTACAGTGGGAAGCTGCAACCAGTTATGAGCTGTATTCCCGCCTGTGGGGGATTAAATACGGCTGATTTCCTGCCCTTTGCCATGATTGGACAGTTTTGAATATGCTGAGCTAAGCTAAGCTACGGGCAAACCTGCTTAGCTAAGAGTGGCAGTGCTTAAAGGGACAGGATCAGCACTGCTTACTGATGGGCAAATCCACTTAGCTGAGCTACTCATTGTTTAGCAGTTATATTTTCACAACAGAGCTGTGCAATGCTTAGCTTTGCTTATTTTTCATTTTATAGACTATCTGCTGTATGGCATTGATTCATCATTCATTACATATTATAAATTTGTTTTCTGTCCCTGACATCCCCCAATGTGCTTTTATTACACTTATTCATGTGTGACTATACTGTATGTGGCACTTATTTTTATATGGGAGGTTTCACAACTTTATTACACTGACACCTCACATCTAGACCTAATGCAGTATTCTGGTTAACAAATATATGTTATTTAGTAGTTAATAATAACAGAAAATGTTTATGTACTGCTTTCACATGTAAAATGCAACTTGGTTATAGTGGGGATCCAACCGGGAATGGCTGTTTACAAAGCATGCACTTTAGCCACTGCACAATTACAATACTGTTTAGGTTGGATGTCTCTTGATATTTAACTTCTTGTGCTGTTTAAGCTGGACTAAGCGTAACTAAGCAACAGGCACACCTGTGCAGCTATGCTTAAACTTTATCGCATTTATAAAAAAAAAATGTTTTGTTGTGTTATTTTACCTGTACCCTTCAGAATATCCCTGCTAATGCTGAACCTGTTATTTTATCAACTTTCTGCTTTGTGGAACAATTGTCCCTTTTGGCTTTGCCCACATTCCTTACTCTGACAGGTTGTGAGGTGTGCACTATTCGCTTTTGCTACCTGGGTTAGCCTAAATACTTTGCATCCCTCTCAACCTCTTAGAGCAAAATATCTGGACAAAACCTAAAATGATGGGGGGATAAATAGGGACAGATTTTAAATATTGCTCTTACAAACTTAAAAAGTTGATAGAATAATAGGTTTTACATTAGCATGAATTTTCTGAAGGATGCGGAGTCTTAAACTCAAATGTTTTGTCATTATTTAATGACTTCAATCCTCAGCTATTTGCCAGAAAGGTACAGATTTTAGGATGTACACACCAAAAATATGAGGCAAAAATCTGGACATTCTGTGAAAATCTGTACAGTTGAGAGGTATGCTCAGCAGGGACGATTGTCCCTTATGACTTTGACCACAGATTTGTTATCCTGACAGGTTGGGGGTGTTATGACCATTCTCGCTCATTTTTAATTGCCGAAAAGCTGTTCGGGAGTGCAGGAGGCATGTGTATTTGAGAGGTCTGCTTTCAGACACACACCCCCTGCACTCGTACATGGAACCATGTCCATTTTAGAGCATGGCAGTGCGCCTTCATAAATATGCATGGTATGCTGCCGTGCTGAACAGAATCGGTCCCTACCATGCAGGAGTAACTGATTCCTGCATGGCTGCTTGCTAAATGCCAGAGAAAATTTGTACAAGATAGTAGGTATATAGTGATTGTTATTAATAACCATGTTAAATAACTTGATAGGCTACAGTTTCCTTTAAGTCATGGATTTTAAGGCTCATATACTTGCTGCCTTCCTATTTATATTCTCATTTGCTTTCTATTTCTAAAAATGCTATTGTAACTGTCTTTTATCAAAATGAACTATGTTTATTCTAAAAGGATAAAAGGTCCTTTAATACTTTATTCCACATACACTTTGGTATACAAGCATTATATGATTTACTTCCTTGATAAATAACAATATGATAGATAATTCTCCATTTTCAGCCAATAGCCTGGCTGCCTAACAGCATGACTTTTTTCAGTTTAATTGCTTGGCTTATATTGTTAATATACTGTATATGCATTTATGTCACCCATGTTCCCTGTAAGGATCATTATTTAAGCCAATACTATTTTTAAGAGACTGAGGTAGAAATAATGGTTAGCCTATTGTTCATTTCCATAAATGCTTCAAGATGTAGGAAGCAATCATTAGCCTTTTTCTGCGGTATGTGTTCCCAGACTGCCACTTAGCTGAGTTTATTTGAGCTTTATTGGAAAGGCTCACCCAGACTCTGCTACACTTTGCTGTGAGGGAAAGGTTGGTTTGCTTTTTATTTGTTGTATTTTGTATTAGTTTGTTGCCTTTTTATATTTTGAGTGCTGTGATTTGTTTTCTTTACATTGTGTTTTGCTTGTGTTCTGCTTTTAACGGCATATTAAAACTTCAAAAGACCCCACAGCTCTGTCTCTTGTGAGTCAGGCAGAACCCCCCACCCTGTCACTGTTGTGTTCTTAAATACCACTGTCTTTCTAGTCACCTGCCTCTTATGTTAATTTGACCATATATCTCATTTCCTCTCTGCTTTCTCTTGCTTGTGTGAGTAAGCACAAAATTCTCATTTTGTGAAATCATTCCCCTTCAACTATTTAAATGTATTGGCCATTTTACTGTATTCCATAGTACCGGAATACAAAAGTGATCACCCCCTTTCAATCTATCTTGCTGTTTTAAAAATAGTGACTCTCCACTAAAACTTAACTTTTTAGACAGGTAAAACTTAAGTTACCTGCTTTCACATCTAACTTCTGTAATGCACACTGCAGTGTTTAGGATAAACCTTTTTTTTTTTTTATCTTACCTTTAAGCATCCCTGTGACTAGCACTTCCTCTAATAACTGCTGGAAAGCACTAGGAAGTCTTAAACTGATACAAGCACTCAACACTCCTTCTTAATAAAGAGAAATTTAATCATAGGCACTAAACAGCCTATAATTGCAAAGTACCTTGCTAAGGTAAGGGAAAAAAGCTCCTGTACTTTACAAAAAAAGCACCAAACCAGGCATGTCCAAGGGTATGCTTCCAGTGATTTCTCCTGTCCACCTGGTGAATATGGGAATACTGGGGCAATGCAGCAATTGCCTCATGTACACAGACAACCCTCTCCTCCTACCACCCAACACTACAACCTGTGAGAGATGCACTTATATACCCAAACTGGAAGCAGAGTTCTCTCCACCCAAGATTGTGCTAGACAGTCAAGAGGAGAAGGGTAACACCCACACTACACCTCAAGCAACACATAGCCCTTCTCAACTCACACCACCAACACCCACACATGACAACACTAAATCCACATATGCGGAGGCCCTTAACTTCAACCTGTCCAAGCAGCAAGGACCTCCGAAGCTGAAATGCAAGCACGCAGCAGTCACAACCAAAGTGTCACATAGCTCACAACACCAGTGTGCCACCTAGCAACAGCCTCTAAGGAAGACAATGTACCTAACACTTTAGTCATAGGTGACTCTATAGTCAGGCACACTGATGTCCCTCTCACCAGGCTGAACAAGGAGAAAATTACAGTGAGCTGCCTGTCGGGTGCCAGGATCCGCCACATAACTCATGCACTCAAGTCACTCCACAACAAGTACAAATATGACTCTGTCATTGTCCATGTTGGAGTGAATGACTTGAGATGTACCTCCCTGGACTACATGAAAAGAGACATGGAAAAGCACTCTGATCATGTGACCCAGGCAGGTATGACCCTAGCCCTGAGTAGCATCCTGCCTTCGCCCAGAATGATACCACAATATAAGGACAAAATAATTGACTTCATTAATTGGCTAAGCTTCTGGTGTCATTCAAAGGGGATCCAGTATCTGTCTGCCTGGGACAACATGATCGACAGACTACGATGCTTTGCCAGAGATGGTCTACACCTGTTGCCCCTGGGATTCAGGTTACTGGCAAGGGCTCTTGCCACCCCTATAGTGCCTTTTTTAGGCAAAGTTCAAAGGACAAAACCACCACCGTAACAGGTACAAGCAGGCAAAATCTGAAGGCAATGCTACTCAATGCTAGTAGGCTAAACCTCAAAATGCACTCTCTCGAGGCACTCCTAAAAATGGAGAACATCGATATCTGTGCAGTAACTGAGACCTGGTTCAAGGTCCAGAGAGCACCCCTGCAATACCAGGCTACAACTCTTACCACACTTTTTGGCCACCAAACCAGGATCGAAACACTAAAGGTGGAGGAGTGTTTATATTCACCAAGGATATACACACCACCAGGTTAGTTGCCCAACACAATGTGTCTGAAATTCTCCAGGTGCAACTAACACTAGTTAAGACTGCAATCCAAATTGTAGCTTGCTACAGATCCCCCACCATGCCCCAAGATTCGCACTACACCTTTCTAAACATACTGGAAAATATTAATATACAACCAAACACCCTAATACTGAGTGATTTCAACTACCCTGCCATTAACTGGGAAAACTACTCATGTACAAACACCTTTGCCCAACTGTTCTTGGAATTCATAAATTCCAATGCCCTGGATAAACTAATCCATAGTCCTACCAGGGGCTCCAGTATCCTAGACCTGGTCATTACCAGCATGGGAAATAGATGCTCCACACCTATGGTCACCCCCTCGTTGGTCAGATCAGACCATAAGCTAATCACCCTTAACATCCACATCCCACCCCACCCCCACCCCCTAGTAAGGAAATCTCCAGAAAAAACTTCTCCAAAGCCAACTTCATGCTACTCAAGTCAGAAATTACAAACTTCATGACACCCATGCAGACGGGAACTGAAAGTTCGACTGCTGAGTCCTACACTAAGGCACTGTATGAGCACATCCACTCATGCATGAACCGTGCCATCCCAAATAGAACCAAGATGCTCTCCTCCAAAAAAAGGAAGCCAATCTAGTGGTCCCCTGCCATAAACAAACTTTACAACAAAAGGAAGAAACTGTTGCAGAAAAGAGGAAAATCCCAGGATGCAAAAAACTCCCATACCAGCCTCAGTAAAAAGCTGA
Organism: Protopterus annectens; assembly: GCF_019279795.1. Taxonomy (NCBI): domain Eukaryota; kingdom Metazoa; phylum Chordata; order Ceratodontiformes; family Protopteridae; genus Protopterus; species Protopterus annectens. Next base: position 1,291,426,622 of record NC_056731.1, on the reverse strand, counting down.
GATCCCTCATAAAATCCTCCAAAGCTAGTTACAAAAATAAAGTTGCCAAAGATTCCAAAGACAACCACAAGGCATTCTATAACTATGTCAAGAATCTAAATGACAATACTCAGATCTGCTCTGAGCTACAACAGAATGGCATTAAATATACTGATCCCAAGGATATTGCCAATATGCTGGCAGATTGATTCAGTGCCAACTTCACCCCCCTCTCACCCCCTAAATGGCCCATCTCAATACCGGAAGATTGCCAAATTCTGGTAATAATGGCCACACAGGTAAAAAACGCAATCTCCAAAGCTAAGAATACAGCATCCATGGGACCAGATGACATCCTGGGCTGTGTACTACATGAACTACAAAATGAACTGGCACTTCACCTAAGTGTCATGTTTAATCATACCCTCAACTCAGGCTTCATGCCCACTGAGTGGCACACAGCTGCAATTATCCCACTCCACAAGAGGGTATCCACCTTGGATCCCAGGAACTTCAGCCCCATCAGTCTGATGAGCCTGATCTGCAAGGCCAATGAGCGTATTATCATGGAACTTATAAACAAAAACATTGGCAACCTTAAAACACTGGACCCACCCAGTTTGGGCTCGTGAAGGGCCAATCTTGTCTCCTGAACCCGATTGACTTCTTCTAATCAGTTTCCAGAGCCGTGGACGAGGGTAAGTCCACACAGCCTATCTGGACCTCGCCAAGGTCTTTGACACCATCCCCCACTCTGGAATCATAGATAAACTTACTAAGCTGGACATTAATCCCTATGTCACTCGATGGGTTGCCAACTGGCTTACTGACAGAACCCACTCTGTAAAAGTAGCTGACTCCAAATCCAGCTCCAGACAAGTGACAAGTGGAGTACCTCAGGGTTCAGTCCTGGGACCACTCTTGTTTGGCATCTACTTCTCTGAAGTACAGGTCAACATTAAGGGACTCTGGATAACAAAGTTCACAGATGACTGCAAACTAGGAGCCCATTATTGAGTCCCCAAATGATGTTGATACTCTACAGAAGGGCCTTACAGAAACAAATGCTTGGTGCCAGAGCCATGGGCTCAAGCTCAATGCCAAGAAATGTATAGTTATCCCCTTTGGGAAAAAACATGTACCCGTGAATTACCACATAGGTGGCAGTACACTAAACACCAAAAGTGTGATAAGAGACTTGGGGACACAGGTGGACAGTGGTCTCACCTTCAATAACCACATCACCACAACAGTCAGGAAATCCTTCTATGTGGCACACATCATCACTAAGGGCTTTTCATCCAGAAAAAAGGAGGTCATTGTCCCACTGTACTCATCCCTCATTAGACCCATTATAGAATACAATGCCCCATTTGGTATGTACCTCTCAAGACATCTGCAACAACTGGAAAGGCCGCAGAAATACCTCACTAAAAGAGTCACAGGCCTAAAGCAGATGACCTATGCTGACCACCTTAAAAAACTCCAGCTATACTCTGTCACATTTTGTCTGCTCCGAGGCAATCTCTGCTTAACATACAAGGCCATGTCAAACCCAGAGCTGGTGGACATGCTACATTTAAAGAAATCCCAATCCCTCAGAGCCACATGCTCCAGGGAGCTAAACCTTGTCATCACAATAAACAAAACATGCTGGAGGGATAGGTTCCTGACCCAGAGACTCCCCAGACTCTGGAATAGACTGCCCATACATGTTAAGCAGACCATCTCTTTGGCCCTCTTCAAAAGGAACCTTGATGATTGGATGAGAGAAAGGAAATTCACCCCAGGGATCACGTCAGTCACCCTGCTAGACAGGGGTCCTGGGAAGTAAATAGTGTGGGAATAAATAGCCAGGGAATTGTTATGGCTAGGCTTCTATAGGCGCTAGGGCTAATAGCCTAGTACCAACTTATGAACTTATGAACTTTTAATAACCCATATATCACAGGCCTGATTGTTTAGAGCTCTGATATGTTTCACATTTATGCTGGTGAGTTTGCTCCTCAAACCACAGTTAAATAAGCAAATGTTGCTTTATTTCTCATTAGAACAGCCTTCCATTAACAAAACAATAACCAAAGAAATCTCAGGTTTTTTCTCTAATGATAATAGATAGTATCTTATTACATGGAAGTTACTCTAATCCACTCACACAAGAATTGAATATAAATTGGAACTTGCAAGAATTAGAGCAGCCATATATTTTATTAACACTTGAATGACAATATACTAGAAGCAAAAACTATAAAAGATGTAAAGTAGCAAATTCATAATAAGCATTTGTTATAAGATGTTTTTGAATTTTGAGGAAAGCTTACAACTGATAAAAATAACACTACTCATCAATCTTTTTCTACAGAATTCATACTACTGCTTAATCTACAATAAAAGTACTTAAAATAATTAATAACACTAACTTAGAATGTTATGGTGCCCAGCAGAGTATAGGGTTGCATATATACGTATATCATATTAAAACATGGGGGGGGGTGAATTTAAATTACCAGATACTGAAATGTATTCATTATAGTTATCTACAAGGGAGACATTTATTGTCTTGACATACAATGTTCATCTGTTTACTACTAAGAAAATGAAAGTTTCTCTGACTTAATAGATTCTTTCTTTGAAAGATGTAGTTGTCAGTATGTAAACATTTTGAATATAATATGTATATCTATGCAATCATTTCCAGTATAAGATTTATATCTCTACTAAATCTCATTATATGTGTGTGTGTGTGTGTGTGTGTGTGTGTGTGTGTGTGTGTGTGTGTGTGTGTGTGTGTGTGTATATATATATATATATATATATATATATATATATATATATATATATATATATATACATATATATATATATATATATGTATAAAACATTTTTGAATACCTTTAAAGTATTTATAGTTTCATAGGTACTTACTAGACTTTCAGGCTATGATGAACTTCAAAGGCCTAACCTTGTATTCTCATGGTTGTTATTAGCCCTTATATTTTACTTAAGCAATAACCCACGCCTGGGTGTAGGTAATGCTGGATTTACCCACGGTTGGTGTGGTTTGGTCACGAGGGCGAAGCCCGAGTGGCCAAACAAAGACAACTGTGGGTAAATCCAGCATTACCCACACCCAGAAGTGGGTTATTACTATTATACAATGACATTATTTTAGAAAATAATACTTGTTTGTTTGTGTCTTTTGGCTTTTCCCAGTTAGGGGTCACCACAGCGGAACTCTGGTCCACTAATGATTGGTAGTGGATTTTTACGTACCGGGTTACCAGCCCTGATGCACAACCTTCAATGAAGACATGCCCCATTCACATATGCCTCCACACAGAAGACGCTCTAGCTGAAATTTAAATGGGACAACGTCTTGCTATGAGGCGACAACGCTACCGCAGCACCACCACCGCAGTTAGAAAAAATACTTACTTTTCTTAAATAATGGCATTGTATAATGCCTCCGTGCTGCCCTTTCTCAGCTGTCCAGTATCCTGGAGCAGCTCTGATGTACTGCGCATGCGTATGCTTACGCAGTACATCAGAGCTGTGTGTAGAGGAAGCAACGGAGAAAGAAAGATCTCAGTTTCCTTTTTTAAAGCTGTCTCGCTATGTTAAACAAGTTGCTTTTTTTTAAGATACCTCGCTATGTTAAACTCATTTGAGATAGCAAGATTACAGCAACAGAGCTCTTCCTTTCTCCATTGCTGCCTAACACAAAAAAAGTAAAGACTTATACTAATGGAAAAAGTCCGGGCGAACGGACCTTTTTCCATTAGTATAAGTCTGATTTACAATGGGCACGCTGACCAATCAGCATGCACGTTTTGGAATATTAATGGGGGGGAGTCATTGTTTAATTATGAATAACTAAAGGATGGGTGAAACAAGGACATTTTGGAGTATTTATATATTTCCCTATCAGAGAGGAACAGTTTGTACTGAAACATTGCTGAATTTTGTGGTCACCCATCCATTCTTTCAAAGTGCTTTTGAATAAAGTAAGAAAAATATTTTTCTTTATGTGAAGTTCCACAGAAATTATATTTTCTGTCATACATGCCTATCCCTACAATATTGTCTATTAATTTTGCAAAAGAGATTAAGATCCCTTGATAATGTATTTATAATACTACTGAAATTACAAATGAGTAATAGGTCTGACAAAATAGGGTCTGTTGCGCCTCTTCACATCAGTAGAGGATGCCTGTCAGTAGCTTGTATTATACTAATAAGATGGACAAGGCTCTGAGATAGTCTGCATTATTTTTATGATTTACATCCTTAATGTTTTAGTGAGAAAGTGTTGTAGTTCCACTTGTGACAAGTACCTAGACAGCTACGTAACAAAGAAGGAATTATCCTCAATGATCAGCCTAAGAGTGCCATATAAATGTGGAATGATTAAACCCCTGGACCAGGATGCCTTCAGTTATAAGTTGCATGATTAAAAAGGATATACCTTTAACTAAAGGAAAATTCATTGTGGAAATAGGTTCCCAGATCGCAAACGATGTGATCATTTTTCGAGGGAGGTGTTATGAATGTGATACTATATAAGGGGACTCTTGCTTGCTAAAGGATATGATTAAAAACTTCTTAGCATTAAGTTGCGATTCACAGCTATATACTTTTTTGGGACAGAGCACCTTGTAAAATTTTAGTGGGCTTTGGTGATTTATGATGGTACCAAGTTTGCAGTCATCAGCAAACTCGGTTAGCCACAAACCTTTAACATGACCTCTGAAAAGTAAATATAAACACAGAAGAGCTTCTAGTGCCAAGAAATTAGGAACCAAAATGACATGCATCAGTGCCACAAGCCACATAATTGAACTCTCAAGGCATCCATATCGTAGTAAAATAAATAAAGAACTGTATTAGAGATAAGCCCTTTTACCCAAAAAAACAGGACTTCATCAGAACTTTTTACAAGATATTGCAGGATTAAATAACCCATTAAGTAGACAGATGACCAAACCATTGCCCACTAAGGTAAAATATAAATAAATATTCAATTATTTAAAATACAAATAAAACATTTCTTGAATTACTTGTAAAAGTGACATTCTAATGGAAAGAAATGTTTTGCTTTTGTTGACATTCCACATTCCAATGAACTGAACAATTTAAAACAGAGAACATAGAGCCCTAGAAACACTGGGGGAAGAGACAGCTTTTACATATAAAAGACATGGAAATATAAAAAAAATAATTTCATGCACCAAAAGTAAATGGTAGCACAAACAATAGAAAGGGACTTGTGAAATGTGGCTATTGTAAACAGTGTACATTCAGCTATACAGGGCCAGAATTGAAGCATAACACACTAAAAATGAACTAATATTCAATGGAAAATATACATGTGACACAAAAGAAGTGATCTATTTATGTTTCAGTAATTACTGTCATTATTTTTATGTGGCTAAAATGGAGACAGCCATAAGCAAGGGTATTTATGAACACACAATTTTGTTTGTTGTTCTTGAGTGTGTTCCCACTCAACCCAGGGGAGACCCATGGGAACTGAAAAGAGTATAGAGAGCTGATTTTGCAGCTGTGGCTTAAAGTAGGCCAGTTTCCTGGGATACCATATCTATTAATAGTTTATTAAAATTAAGAGCTGCAAAATTCTGAACTTTAGCAAATGTGGAACTTTTGTAAATAGTTATTTGTTTTTTAAAGACTTGTATTTTAATTAATTGGATTTTTACTTGTATATTTATCTTAGTGGGTCAAGTGCACTTTAATCCTTGGTAGTGGTTTACTCATGGGACTACATGTGTTATTTAGACCTGTGACATCTTGTAAAAACAATTCTGATAAAGGCCTGATTTTTTGAACAAAAGCGATTAACTGAAATAAAGGTATTTATTTATTTCATTACCTTGTGTAAATCTTCAGAGTTGGGTTGTGTGCCTTGTGGCACAGGTGCATTTCATTCTGGTTCCCTGAAAAGTAAATGCCAAAAAAAGAGTGGCTCAAGAAATGAATCCTTGCATACTCTGGTAGTGATAGGTATTTTGAAGGAGGTAGAAATGCCCATCCTTGCTTCCTGCATTCTATTTATTTAGCAATTTGCTATCCAGTTAGTTACATGGGTATTAATATTTAGCTGGAAGAATGTATCTAGGATACCTTAGTGAGGGATGGTGTTGAACACTTTTTTGAGATCCAGAAATGTGTGTGGACTGTTTTTTTTTTTGTCATTGAGGGCTTCAGTACTTTTTCTGAAGAAGGTAACTGAGTTTAGTAGGCAGGACCTGCTCTTGCGGATTCCAAACTTGTTTGGCTCAAGTCTGAAGATTAATTAATAAAGCCTCATTTATTAATTCTTTAATGATCCTTTCCATAGTCTTACAAAATAAGACTGGTCAGACTTATGGGTCTATAAATACGTAGGCCCATTGATGCTCCATTTTTTGTAAGAGAATGAAAGTTTCTATCCTCCATTCATCTGGACATGGCCTGTTTTGAGGCTGAAATGAATAGCCTGTCTAGTGGTCTGACAAGTCATATTTTAGGCTCACCAGCAAGCAACCTGGAATGTTATCTGGTTCCTTTGAGATAACATTCTTGACCTTAGCACCTTGAAAAATGGTCTTGGGATATTTCAGGAGGTGTAGACACGGGTATGTCATCTGAGAATACTGGAGTGGAGAGGGCGTAAAGATTGACCTAAATTTCTTCAGTAGTGAGTGGCTATGTCCTTTGGGTCTGATTATGATTTATCACTTATTATTAGCTCTCTACAGAGCTTGACATTGCTTCTGAGATTTCTAATATAGTTAAAGAAGGCTTTGTGGATATCTTTTACCTGGGTGGTGATTTTTTTACCTCATATAAGACTTTTGTTGAGTTGATCAGGATACAGAGCTTCTTGTTTAGTTTAGCAATAGCATGTTTGGCATCTTGAGAGTAAGTTTTTTTTTTTACAATGTGATTTTTCTACTATTATAGTATTATAGGGCTTTTTTATATTAGGGTTCCACGGTACCATAGATGTTTATTTTTGAATTTGGTAGTGTACTTTTTTCTTGGGAGGCAAATGTGTCTATACAGCTTTTTACATGTGAATAGAATGTGGAAGTAACGGTTTCTGCATAAGCAGTGGAATCAGCAAGACAGAAGCTTTTGAATTAAGCTAGATCATCATTCACCTATAGTAAATTAACCTTTCTATAATCTTGTAGTATCAAGATATTGCAAAGTATTTATTCATAAATACTATGAACTAAAACATTGGATTGAAATTGCTTTCCCTTTTTGTACTTCTAAAGTTTTAAATTCAAACACAGACACATACATTTAATTATTAGATGGGCAAAAAATTCTTAAGTTGGTGCAATTGGTTCATTGCAAACAATGAAATTAAATGTGTGTTTGTTTAACTTTTTTCTTACAAAAGAAGATAAGCATCTTGCTCGAGTGGCAATAAAGCAAAGTGTTAATTGTGTGCAGAAAGAATATGGTATGATTAATGTACACTGAGACATGTCAGCCATCCCCTGACATTCATTTTCTATGGACTAAAGTCACAGAGTCTTAGGGCTTAGTACTGACGAAAACCCTTGCCCGAATTCACATTGGGACTAAATTAATTTCAGATATAAGTTTTATAGGGTGAACAAGTGCTGAACACGATTTTAATGAAGTTTTGAAAAAAGTAGATAAGCTGCTATTGTGTGACTTTACATATATGCATAAACCGTATACATTGTTCCTTTCTATTTTTCAATTTCACATAATGTCAGCAGGCACTTTCGCTGTCACAGATAGCCACATTCCTTGTTGCTTGGATGCAGGTATTAGTGAAAGAAGAACATCAACTGCTGCTTTTACTGCAGAAATGTAAGTGACATAGTGGTATGTAGGGGATGAGAGAAAGAGAGAGAATGTGTGTGTGTGTGTGTGTGTGTGTGTGTGTGTGTGTGTGTGTGTGTGTGTTGTGTGTGAGTGTTCATGGGTTTGGTTTAGAGAAAGGGCTAAGGAAGGGGAAATATTCAGTGTTGTGCATGTTTGGTGTTGTGTGTGCCTGTGCCTGTCTTGTGTAATGGTACTATTAGAGGAAATGGGTTTTCTTATGGTAATGTGAGAGGTATGGTTAGAGAAAGAGTTAGATTAGCACCCCTGACCAACAAACTCATGTGTGCCTACCCTTAACCCTACCCTATTAAACAGTGTGTGAGCCTTACAGAATCTAATGTTATACCTGTATTACTAGGAGTTTAACTGGATGACTTGGACAATCTTAACTTGGCTTTGTAGGAGTACAGAGTAAATGATTCCATTTTAAATGGAATTCATATACCCAGTCTTGCAAGTTGTCCACTAAATTGGGAAGCTGGACCATGAAGGCAAATAGTCTGTCCAGGTAATGCTAAACACAGGACATATTACTTTAAACATTCAACTTTTCTCATATGAATAGTACTGTCCCCTGCAGAACTGTCCAAACTATGAATTTTTATTTTAAAAATTGGGACAGGTGGATAAGAACATTTGCTATCATACTTAAAATTAACATTTTAAATTAACATTTCCATTCTGTATGGCTGCAATAGTACCAAAAAGTAAGACTGGAATCTCTCATCCTATTAGATACTGAGTTCCTTATTTCTGGTTCAACAAAATGACTCTCAGACTACGTGACCAAGAGCATGGTGCTGCATCCACAGTGTAGGGATCTACTTCCCAGGGAAGGGTAAACAAGCAAAAGTGCAACAGGATGTCATGTAAGTAATACGCCCATGTGAAATAATGGATATTTTTAGTGGATGATCCCTTGGGAACAATGGAAATGTGCACAGTTGCTACTTATCAGGATATTCAGTGATAGCAGACAGTCCTGAGATATGCTGAGAGTAATGCAAGCCACAGACTCATAGTGGCAAACAATTTTAAGTAGAGCATTTAATGACTGAACATGGAACTGATTCTACTTTTGACGGGAAAGGCATTTTGCAAGAGTCCTGATAACAGAACTTAACAGTAAGAACAGTGTCATTAGTTTTTCACTGGTAATTTCAAGGTTAGGAAAAGGTAAGAGCTTCACTGTTCAGAATAGATCAGCATACAATTTTATGTTTGTTTGAAATTTTCCCTGTAATTTGCATCCTCATTTGTGTACAAAACTTCTATGCATTTGTAAATGTCTAGTAAATAGACTAATATTTATAAACTCAGCAATTGTATATTTTAAAGACGCCATGAATTTCAGCTATGATCTGCTCCGTTCTTTTTCTCTGAAAGGAAAGACTTCTCATAACTTTTGAGTTATTCTTTCTGCCTACATACTGTAGCAACGGAGAGACAAGCCATGAATCTCATACTAGTTGTATCTCAGACATTTCATATGAGAAGGCTTGGGTATCTCAGACATTTCATATGAGAAGGCTTGGGTTTCACTAATGTTAATACAGTAATTTTTGTTGATGAACAGCAAGACATCCAGTAAAACATAGCAGCTGAAGTACTGAGCCAATCAATAACAAACATTATGTCCTATATTTGTATCAACACAAATCAGAAAAAATCTCTCGTCCCTCTCAGCAATATATATCTGCATGTGTATATACACACAGACAAACAGATACACATACAAGCACACATTCACATGCACATTCTACATTTCTTTTTTGAATATATTTCATTAATGAATATTAAAATTCTTCCAATTCAGAATGACAGAAACTTATGCAATAACACAAAAAGGAAGAAGAACAAATGGAGTATATATCTCAAACTTGCATAAAGCAGCAACTCAATTTCTATGAGGTGTAAAATGTAAACATTGTTGAACAGATCTGCTAATCATTGCAGTCAAGTAATTTGTGGTCTACCCTTTCCCTGTACTACTGAAAACAAAGCATATGAAATGTATAAGAGCAAACTGATGGTATCACACAACAGAGTAACAAAACTGAAATCAATTTCAGATAAGAGGCTAAGCAATAAACAAAAACAAAACAGATTTAAAAAAAAAAACAGCTCAATACATTGTCAGCCATAAGTACTGCAGAACAAAGTGGCCTACAAACACTGAAATGAAAAGAAAGGGAGAGGGGAAGATGGGGGAACAGTACCTGTATCCATTGTTAATAAGTGAAAGGAAGATATGCTTGAGATCTGCTATAACGGTATAAGGTGTCCATAGTGGTCTAACCTTCTGTTCTATAAATCTCTTTACTACTTGATGTTCTGCTAAACAAAGTAGGTCCACAATTTTGCAAAAATCCTGGTGATTGGAGGAAATTTGTGACCTCCATTTCTGAATGATAGCCATCTTCTCTGCAATCTTGGTTACCAAAAACAAAAAGGCTTCATTCTCTGTATGGAATTAATAAGCAACAGCAGACTACATTCCTTTTTCAATCATGCCTATAAACTATGCAACACTTTACAAATCTTCAATATATGTGAAAGGAAGCCATTTGCACATGTCATGCATATCCGGCACACAGAGGAAGTGTCTGGATAAAATTCAGTTACCTTCTTGCATGCATAAAATAAATGATGCAGCCATTTTCATGCAAAGTGAAAGTACTCCTGAGAACCACAAACCCAGAATGGGCTCTGCTTTACTTTAAGTAATAAACAGAGTCAGAAAGCATATACCATCTCTAATATAAAGTGCATGCTATCAAATCTACATTATAATTAAGCATTGTAATAAATGATAAAGTTTAGAAATGATTTACCATGCTGTATGGGACCCCCAAAGGAGCACAAATTTAAGTTAGCAAGGGAGGTAAGGGGAGGTAAGGGTTGTTTGTTATTGCTTCTTTGTATCACTCTGCCTTCAGTAATAGCAAAATCTCTGTGAAGATTTAAGGTAGTTCTCCTTCTCCTGACACTCCCCAAATTATTTAGATCTATAGCCCATAAACAAAGGATAGAAAATACATACCTCTTGCTTTGCTCTGACAAAGATCCAGTGAGAGTGAAGGTAATGTAGCTGGTGAATCTGAGAGTCTATGAAGAGGAAACATGTTCAAAATGAGCCTTATCCTCTCGGTAGTGAGACAAGTAACCATTTAAGAGAGAGAAAATCGTGACTGTATATTTAGAAATGCTAACAGATTTCAGATCCCTTTACAATCATGTGAAACTAAATGTTAATAATAACTTTTGAGAAAGATAAAATGAAATGAAGAGATGTGACATAAATCAACTTATACTGACATCTGAACAGAAATCCAGGTGCACTCCCCTGTAACGTGCCACCAGGATAACGCAGGGTGAGCAATGGATGACTGACAACCCTCCCTAACAAAGACGGAATACAAAAAACACCTTTTTCCCTTAGTCTATAATGAGAGGATGGTCAAACACAGGGTTAAGTGGAAGGCACAGGAAGGAAAAGAAAATAAATTATAGCCTTGCCTTTTTCATTAAGAGCTTTTCAAGAAAGTGTGTTAGAAGGACTTGCAGAATGAAATTGTTTACAATAATCACCTGAACCAAAATAATGCAAACTTCAAAAGACAGGTGATAAGAGCATCATTTAATTAAGTTAGATACTATATCTTGAAGGACTGCTTTATTTATGTATCTCATGCCTGCTGGATTGAGGGTCAGTTGTATCTCTAAATTCAGAGATGGAATGGATTCCAGAAAACATATAAAGATGGCTTTAAAGACTGGAGCAGGAGTAAAATGATCATTAGAACAACTGAGTTTTTTAATATTGTATGTACACATATTTGGATAAGATTGCAAAGCTAACACACTCTTTGCTGCATACATTTAACTTCTGCAGTTTCAGATACCAAGTACTTTAAAAGTGACCATAAGACATGAGCTAAAAGTTTAAGCATCAAAATTAACAACTGTATTCCCCAGCTCTGTGGCATTGAGAAATGAAGGTTTGACGTTGACACAGGTGACCCAAGTTCAGTTACTAACTCAAGTATTGGAAGAACTGGTCAGGAGGATAAGACTGCGTGGCTTATGTCAAGTCACTCATGGTAGATGGAGAGGAATGGCAGGACTGCTCAGCCAGAATTACCTATTGAAAGGGTAGTATGTATGACAACTGCTGCAGGACCACAGACTAGGGCTTTGCATTCCAAGCCAGTGATAGTAGCCCTTCAAAGTATGTGTATAGGGTCTGTGACAGCTGTCTGTGTGTGGGGTTCAGGACCTAGCCAACCTCTTCCTACTGCAATTGCTAGGCTTTCAAGAATGGAGGGCTGTATGGCCAGCAGGCAAAATGGCATAAATAATGTATAGAAAATAAATAAAAAAAGGTTCAGGGGCATCCCTAATACTGAGACCCTTGGTACACAGATAATTGTGATGAAAGAAAGGAATCTAGATGCATGGCTGTACTACTATCTTGAAATACAATTTCTGGTAGAGTGCGTAAAGTATATGCCATATTATGCTTGGTAAGAAAAAAATGAGGCTAGTATACAGTATCAAGTGATTTATCTGCTTCTAACAATAAACTTCCATTTTTGCATTCCTTATCTGACTGCTATGCTGCTTTCATTACATTACCCCACAATGTCCTCCCTTGAAAAAAAGCCTAAAGGAACACTACAGACCGGCTCAGAAATAAAATCAACATTGGGAGAACTAATCGAGTGATAACTGCCAGTGTTTTCGCCTAGCCTGTGAGCTTTTGGAAAACGAGGAGGGAACATTTCCAAGCATGGGGTGATTTCCCATAATACATTTCAAGCATTCCATAAAAATCTTACAGTCAAAGGAGGAAGACTCTTATAAAGCTTAAGCTAACAAACCATCAATTCCTGATACCTTTTTTCCAGTTCCCAATCATTGTTTTCAGCAACTGTTAGTGAAAAGGAGTGACATAAACTTGCAACATCTGTCAGCACAGGAAGTCATTTTAGAGCCTCTACCAGAGCAGAATTCTGTAAAACAGGCATAAACAACATATCCATTATCCAACCCCTTTAAATGCAGTGAACAAAATTCCCACTAATTCAAGATGCTATGAATGTGAAGTTGGTGCTTTTCTCTTGGTGGGGTATAAATAAGCTAGATCTGACCATCACCTGGACTGAGTCTTACATTTATGAATCAGGTGATTACAGTTTCTGGGAGGGGGAAATAGCACATAATACTGTACCTTCAGACAATCTAGTACCAGCTCTGTTTTGATATTTATAATAGCTTAAATCTTCCCTCTTAAGATTCACACCCATAAATGCAACTCCTTCAAAGAAAAAGAACCAAAAGAACAACACCAATATTTCTGTTGTAGAGGAAAAACAACACTGTCATAATAAATAAATATATAATGATAATTGTTTATTCTCCTGGTGTCTTAGCTCAACAGATTTCCAGACAGGAAGGCTCTTGAGGCAAAGATCTATATTTTGCATTCATCTTCTTCAAAGCCCATTAACTCAAATACAAATTCTGGTATATAAAAAATGCCTTCAGTCATGTCACAGAATGACAGGAGATTTAACATCTCCAGTATGAGCTTGCAAAAATTCAGACATTAACTGCCATGAAAGTCCTTTATTTATGATTTATTTATTTGAAATTTGTTGACCGGGAATGTCTGACTGAGCTTGCGCCCTTTTTCAGCAGAGGCCCGGGAAGAAAATCTCCACAAAGTATTACACACACCATAAAAATGTTTACAAGCAGTACACTATACATGAGGTAAAAAAACACGCATTATAATGCTTGGATTCTCACCTGTAACATGAGAGTTTAAAAGGTGTTATTTACAAAAAAGGCAATAAAACAATGGGCCGGACTTACGAAAGCTTGCATGGAGTTGTAGAGTAGTGTAAGACGTCAAACAGGCAATATGTCTGCTGTGCGATCCAGGAACAGCTGACAGGGGCGTGCACGAGAGCTGCTAAAGCTGCTCTTGCACGGACAGTGTCATGGTATGCAAATTACCTAATTTCCTGCTGAAAGCTATGCAAATGAGGTAAATTTGCAATCCAGGAAACACTAGCCAGTCCGTGGAAGATTAGTGTTATCTGCAGAAATGTACTCCGTTTGTAATAGAGTACCGTTCTGCAACTAGCTAAACGGAGCTATGACAGCTCCAAATAAAGGATGCATACAGTTGAGGAAGCATGCCAATGGCCAAATATAAGGCCATTGGCATTTATAAATGTTTAAAAATATAAAAATATAACTTTTTTCCCCGATTTCCGATGTTTAAGCATAGCGCAGCACCACACAAACGTGTGGCAATTTAAAAAACAAGCAAATAATTTAAAAATAGCCAACAATAGGCATTTTCACTAAAAAGCTTATTCTGCCATGCAGGTGAATGTCAGGCTGAAGACAACGTTGCCACTGTGTAGTGGTTGCTATAAGGGGGGGGTGCTCAGTGTGAGAGATGTAACCATGCATTAGTAGGCAATCGTATGCAAATGAGGATAAGGATAGTGAATCCCAATTTTCCCCATCATGTGTGCCATGTCCCAAGAGTGTAAGAGTAGGAGTAGGTGAGTAGTGGAGTAGAATATAGGTGACATGATGAGGGGGTGTGTCAGAAAGGCTGTAAGCTAATTGGAGCACAGTGGTTGTGTTTGCCCTGAGTTGCTCAGGATTGCAAGAAGCGTGCCTACAGTTGTCCTATTTGAAAACCTGAAACCAAAGGTGCACACTGTTAAAAGATTGGAAATTTCTTGCAAACATGCACACAGTGTGTGCGCTTGTGCATGCTTGTGTGCGCTTGTTTGCTCTTGTTTGCGCGGTGCTACCCGGGTGGAAACAGAAAGGCAAAAGGAAGGAAAAGAAGTAGTAAGAAGTTAACCAAGGAGAACTAGCAGAGCTGCCAGGTGAAATATATCAGAATCAGCCAATTACACAGGCAGCAGACTAACCCAGCCCAGCCAACCACTTTAAACTCTGCAAACAGCATTCCCCCATTTTTCCCAAGAACTATGCAACACTTCAGTATACAAAGAGGGAAAGATTAAAAAGCTTAAGTCAGACAAATTGTTAGGGGCTGCTCTTACTATCATAAACCAACATGTGCAAGGTGCTGAGGGTGGTGATGCTGTGAATGCTGCTGAGCAACCCACAGTGAGGAGACGGAGAAGAGTGTACAAACCCAGGGTAACCTACCAGGGGCTACATGAGCTGGAGATAGTGGAGTGCTATAGGGTGGACAGAGACCTCCTACAGCAAATTGTTGATCTGTGCTGGCCACACCTCACACACAGAACCAACAGAGGGGAACCCATCCCAGTGGATACCAAGGTATGTGTTGGCATAAGAATACTAGCTACAAGTATCTTCCAAAGATCAACTGGTGATATGATGGGGATTTCACATGCATCAGCATCCAGAGTACTCCACCAGTTCCTGGATGCCATGTCAGCACATGTCGGTGACCACGTATAATTCCCCAATTCCCATGAGGCATTAGCCATCAATATGCATCTTTCCACCAAATAGCAGAATACCCTGAGGTAGTGAGTGCAATAGACTGTATGCACATATGCATCAAAGTACCACCTGGTGAGCGGGGTAGGGTCTACATCAGCCATAAGGTCTTCCTCTCCATCAACTGCCAGGTTGTGTCCGATGTCCAGGGCATAATAATGAATGTGTGTGCTGGCTGCCCTGGAAGCTATCACGATTCCCACATCTGGCATCTGACACAGCTGTACCAGAGATTTGCCAATGGGGACATCCCTGATGATCACCTAGTGGGGTATGCTGGATATGCACTGGAGCCGTGGATGATGACACCCATCAGAAATGCACACACACCTGAACAAGAACTCCATAATGAGGCACACGCACAAACAAGAAACATAATTGAGTGTGTGTTTGGGATGCTCAAGTCACGTTTCTGGTGCCTGGACACATCTGGTGGAGCCTTGCAGTACTCACCAACTACATGTGCCCAAATTGTTATGGTATGTGCCATGCTACAGAATATGATCGTGTGGAATCAGCTGCAGCAGGAACAGCATGGGGCAGGGCCAAACAGCCCCCCACCATTGCCAAGGCCTGCACAGGCACAGTGTGACTTGGAGGAGGAACAAAAACAAACGAGTGTAGAATCGGCAACCCGAACTGAACTAGACAAACTAAAAAACGACTGTAGCGAAAGTTGAAAAGACCACAATGGCAAATAATAGATAAGCTTTCTTCCACTTTATTATATCGTGGACTTCTTCAGAAAACCAGGATGCAGCCACATATAGATTTGGGCTTTAGGAAATCAAGATAAAGAATAATAGAAGTAATTTACGGTAATCTAATATACAACATATAGTACAACATATAGTACAACACAAATATGCAAACTAAGAGGAAGGGACAGAATTAAACATATAAGACAAGAAACAAAAAACAAAAATGGATTTTAATTAAGCATTTTTTTAATTTGATGACAAATATCTATTATTGGGTCAGAATGTTTTAAAATTGAGTTATTTTTTATACATATGTATGAATGACATGATTTTTACATCATTTCCTGTTTTTGTAAATAAAACCAGGATGTAGGGAGGCATCCTGGTTTTCTGAAGAAGTCCACGATATAATAAAGTGGAAGAAAGCTTATCTATTATTTGCCATTGTGGTCTTTTCAACTTTCGCTACAGTCGTTTTTTAGTTTGTTTTGGAGGAGGAACAACCTGAGCCTGCCCAGTAGGAAGAATGAGGCGTGCCCAGTATGCCCTGGCCTTGGCAAAGAGACAGTGCATAGCACATACACTGACTCAGTAGGAACCCTGGAAATGACCCCTCTCTCTGACTCGCACATACAGTAAAAGGGATGCCTAACTTGACACTACCTGTTTTCAAACATGTATAGGGAGCGTACTATGTGCATCCGACATAGGGAGCCCTGCAGCACCACCTGAGGCATGAGTGCCCTATTTTAAGCAATATAAAGCACTGCTAAACACATTTTACCAGTATTGAGCATATTTAAATACAATTGTGTGCAGCTGCACACAGTGCTAACCAGCGCAACATCGGGCAACATAGGGCAATGTTGAGCAACGTTGGGCAAAGTCGGGCAACGTTGGGCAAAGTCGGGTAAACACGCTTACACCTGCTTTACTGTTCCTTAACCAGTCAGGTCTGCCCAGCAGGGAAATAAAAAGCAGTGACAGGGCTCAAACTCAGGATACTGTGCTCTATAGTCACAGTACTGAACCACTAAGCCATGACAGCATTTCACTGGCACAGACACAACTTAAGTCACTCACACATACCAGTTGGGGGGGGTCACATACCTAACAGTCACAGCCAGCACAACAATTGTAGACAAATGCAAACACAAACAAATACTGTATCATGCCCTCTGAAGAGGCATATGAGTAACCTTTCCCCAGGCCTATGCAGACAGATAACAGCAGGCCAGGCAGTGTGATGTGGGTTGGGTAGGCTCTGAAGTCACAAACTAATATGCGTGTAATTGGAAGCTAAGTTATGTAGTACAGTGGTATTCCTCAAGCCAGTACGATAGGCAACAGTACAGATTGACATGGAGTACCTGACATAGCAGTGCAGGCCTAGCAAATGTGTATAAGTGTCAGGTGTACCCCTCATCCTATGTACACCCACAGTAACAATCAGGTGTGCCTCCCCGGGTAGAAATGTACAAATAATAACTGTCCCCCCTGTATGTAGAAATCTTGATAAGTCTATGCAAATTGACTCATGGAAGCGCTGCAGGCACAGCGTGCCTCCTGTCGATGTACAACACAAAGGTGAGCCCTGAAGTAAAAACCAACTTGATTTTTCACACACATATAGTATATATGCCCGTAGTGGGCATGGTCACACACTTAAACAAATTTAGCAAATTTCAGTCATCAACATACTGAAAGGTCATACTGGGCATGCTCACACACTTAGGCCATGTCTGAGTACAGCAGTGGGCCACACATATCTACAGTTGTAGTTCTTACTCCAGACACTTGTCACTATTCACCAATCCTGCCTTGCGCACACAGTGATATGAAAACAGACCCATATAATATATTGGACCCCTGTCATAATCAAACTATGTACTAGAAGTACTTAAGTTGTTCAAAGAAAGTGAAAATCCAAAGAAGATCAATAAATCTCCGATCAGTATCATCAAGAAACAATGAGCACTCCTAACATTATCCAAGCCATGTTCTGGCAAAAATATTGCCAAAGAGTCCATAGACAACAATGAAGCTTTCTTTCACTATGTTATAAATATCAATGTAAACTCATATATGTCCTGAGTCAGTGCAAAGTGTAAATGAATACATGTACATGACCGACATTGCCAACATCTTGTCAGACACGTTCATACATATTTACCCCCCTCTCACTGACAAAAGGGCCCATACCCGGAGATTGTGAAAACACAGAAATCACATATACAATGGTTAAACAGCTCTATCCAAACCTAAAAACATGGCGTCTATGGGATGAATTGGTTTCCCTGTCTGTGTCATATGTGAACCCGAAAACAAACAGACCCTGCACCTGAACAGTTTGTTGAGACTCACCCACTGTACAGGATATGAAACTGTTGAATGGGTTACAGCGACGTTTGGCACACTCCACAAGTGTTGGTGCACAACAGACCATGGGAAATATCATCTTATAAGCCTAATAAGCCTGATCTGCAAGGCCATGGAGTCCATCATTATGGAACTCATAAACAGAGCTATTGGGAGCCTACAAACACCCAACCCTACCCATTTTGGTTTGGTCAGGGACAGATAATGGTTCCTAAACCTGATAGACAGTTTTCAAGGCAGTCACCCAGGGCATACATCAATGAAATGAGCTACACATGGCCTACATAGACCTTAAAAAGCCCTTTTCCATCATCCCAGACACATGTCGTATCCACAAAATCAACAATCTGCGCATAAACACGTATGTCATCTGATGGATTGCCAACTGGGGCACAGATAGATCCCACAAGGTACAAACTGTGGTCTCCCTGTTGGACTGTAAGCTGGTAACAACTGCTGTCCCCCATGGATCAGTCCTGGGACCCCTCCTGTCTGGTGTATACTTTTCAGAAATACAGTCAAACACACAAGGGCAATAGTTAGCAAAGTTTGTGGATGACTGCAAAAAGGTTGTCATAATCGATGTTTGGGACAACAGAGACATCCTTAAAAATGTCTCAGTCAGACAGATGTGGTGTTAAAATTATGGCCTTGAGCTACAGTCATACGAATACCACATAGGTGCCAACACCCTAAATATGGAGGTAATAATAAGGGATCTATGGACACATGTGGATAGTCATCTTTACTTCCAGAAACACATTCACAAAGTGGTTAGAAAATCATGCTATGTGTTCCCACAAATTGCCAAGGTCTTTGCATGTAGGTCAAAGGAGGTTCCCTCTACTCACTAGTCATCAGACCCATCAGAGAGTATCACGGCACACTTGCAATGAATCTGACTAGGCACCTTCAGCAGCTGGAAAGACCACTGAAGTACCTCAACAAGAGAATTACTGGCCTCAAACAGTTGCCCCATGCAACAAGACTGAAGTTAACTCAATCTGTACTCTGTTGCGTACTGTCTACTCAGGCGATCTCTGCCCAGCAGACAGGTCCATGTCCAATGCAGAACTGATGTACATGCTCTATCTGAAGTAAACCCAAGCTCACTGTGCCACATGCTCTAGGGATATCATCATCACAACAATAAATATAACATGTTGGAGGGATGCATTACTAACTCACAGACTTCCCTTGCTATCGAACAGGCCCCCAACCTACATTAAGCTGAGTCCCTCACTGACACTCTTCCAGAGGAGCCTTGATGAGTGTATGTAAAACTGAACTGTCACACCATGGATCACTTCATCAGCTCTATTACACAGAGACCTAGGGAACTAACCCCATGTGTGGTGATAGCTGCACACTCTGGCCATATTAATATATGCCTTCAGGCAGATAGTTTATTACCTACCTATGTACCTATATATATGTAGGAGGAACACAGTATAATAAGCCAAGGATGGATGGGCAGAGATGTGTGTAAGAGGGTGACCATGACAGGGAGCCATCCAGGACTGTCCCACCCAGCACACATCCCAATGGCACAAAAGACATGAGGTGCACATCTCACCCACTGTACATAACAGCCACCAGTATCTGTACGCATTACAGTGTATGTGGTCCATGTGCTTGCTGTACAACATGACTGTATAATGAAGTACACATCTACTATCTGTAGACATGTACCTGTCACATAGGTTCATAGGTATGTAGTAGGCTATCTTCACAAAGGCATATATTAGCCTAGGCAAGTTGTGCAGCTTTTACCATCACATTGGGTAGTCTCCTAAGCCCTAGTTCTAATAGTTAGTACCCTAAGCCCCTTTCTATTGGAGCTGCTGATGTGATGCCTTGCGTGAATTGTCTGTTTCCCATCCACTCATCAAGGTTCCTATTGAAGAGTGTCAGTGAGGGGCTCTGTCTAATGTACATTGGGACTCTGTTCCACAGTAAGGCATGTGTTTGGGATGGTACTCTATCCCACCAGCATGTTGTATTCATTGTTGTGATGAGGTTCATATCCCTGGAGTGTGTAGTGCAACTCACTTTTGTTATCCGTAGGTGGAGCATGTTCAACAGTTATGTGTTGGACATGGCTCAGTATGTTAGGCAGAGTGTGCCTCTGAGTAGGCGGTACACAACGGAGGACAGATTTAATTTTACCAGTTGTGTTGCATACCACAACTGTTTGAGGCCAGTAATCCTCTTGGTGAGGTACCTCTGTGGTCTCTACAGCTGCTGGATATGCTTAGTCGAGTACATCCAAAATGGTGCATTGTACTCAGTGATGGGTCTGATGACTTAAGAGTAGAGGGCCACCACTACCTCTTTTGATCTTGATGCAATTCCTTTGTTGATTAGATGGGCCACATAGGTTTTCCTAATCACTTTGGAAACATGGCTGTCAAAGGAAAGATGACTATCTACTTGTGTCCCCAGATCCCTTATTACCTTGTCAGTTTTTAGAGGGAAACACCTATGTGGCAGTTTGTGTGTACTTTGTTTTCCCCAAAGGGGATTACTATGCATTCTTTCACATTGAGCTTGAGGCCATGATTCTGACACCACACATCTGTCTCATAGAGTCCCTTCTGGAGAATATTTGTGTCATCCGGGGAATCTATTATGGCAAACACTTTACAGTTCACAGCAAAATTAGTCAACCACAGCCCTCCTGTGTTGGCATGTAGTTTTGAGAAGTCTATACCAAACAGGAGGGACCTCAGGACTGAACCCTGGGGGACACCAGTTGTTACCGGTGTAGAGTCTGACATGTAGCCAGCAACTCTTAATTTGTGGGATCTATCTGTGAGCCAGTGTGCAATCCATCTTGTGATGTATGGATTCATGCCCAGTTTGGTGAGTTCATCTATGATACCTGACTGGGGAATGGTGTCAAATGCCTTAACGAGGTATAGGTAGGCTGTGTGGTGCTCATTTCAATCATCTGTAGCCTGGGTAACTGTCTCAAGGAAATCCACCTAGTTCAGGAAGCGTGATCTGCATTTGATGAAGCCAAACTGGGTGTGATCAACTGTGTGAAGGTTCCCAATGTCTTTATTGTTGACTTCTATTATGATTGGCTCCATTGCCTTGCAGATCAGACTGATCAGGCTCATAGAGCATGAATGCCAAGGGTCTTTTGTGGCCCCACCCCTGTGGAGTGAGAAGAATGCTGCTGTGCAACATTCTATGGGTACATATCCTATAGACAGGATGTAGAGAGAGGTGTAGATATCTTTTATGAATATGGATACATCCCCACCCTATGTGCTATGATCCAGGTTCTGATGCTGGAAGGTATGCAATGAGTGGTATCCTGGTAGTGCTGGTGTGCTCTCTGGAGCCTTGAACTAGGTTTCCTGTTACTGCACAGATATCAATATTCTCCATACTCAGAAGTGCCTCGAGTGTGTGCATTTGGATTCTGAGACTTCTGGCAATGAGTAGCATTTAGGTCACTTTGTGGTTATTTGTGTTGGTTATGGGGTTTGGTTCGTCCTGAGTGACCGGTGTTCCACACCTGAAGTCAACGACTCATTGGTCTGATCTGACAATAAGCTAATTACCCTACATATCCACATTCTGCCCCCACCCCCCATTAAGGAAACCATGTTAAAAAATTTCTCCAAAGCCAACTTCATGCTTCTTAAGACAGAAGTGGTGAACTTCAGGACACCCATGAAGATGGACAATACAGTTACGACTACTGAATCCTACAAAACTGCACTTTATAAGCACTTACATGAGTGTATGGATCGTGCTATCCCAAACAGAACCAAGCCGCTATCCTCCAAGAAACAAAAGCCAATCTGGTGGTCCACTGCCATAAACAAATTGTACAACAGAAGGAAGAAACTGTTGCAAAAGAGGGTAAAATCCCATGAGTGGAGGAGCTCCCTGGTCAGCCTTAGTAAGAAGCTGCAATTCCTGGTAAAATCCTCCAAAGTTAGTTACGAAAACAAAATTGCCACTGATTCTAAAGACAACCACAAAGCATTCTGTAGCTATGTCAAGAATCTCAGTGGCAACACTCAGATCTGCTCTGAGTTACAGCACAATGGCACTAAATATACAGACCCGGCTGATATTGCAAACATCCTGGCAGATAGGATCAGTGCTAAATTTACCCCCCTCTCACCCATGAAAGAGCCCATCTCCATACTGGAAGAATGCAAAGTTGCTGTCATCATGGCTGCACAGGTAAAAACCACACTCTCCAAAGCCAGGAACACAGCATCCATGGGACCAGACAACATCTCAGGCTGCGTTCTACATGAACTGCAGAACGAACTGGCACAACACCTAAGTACCATGTTCAATCATAGCCTCACCTTAGGCTTTGTGCCTGCTGAATGGCGCACAGCAATGGTTATCCCACTACACAAAGGGGGAGCTACCACGGACCCTGGGAACTAGCGCCCCATTAACCTGATGAGCCTGGTCTGCAAGGCCATGGAATGTATCATCATGGAACTTATAAACAAAGACACTGGTAATCTCCAAACTCTGGACCACAACCAGTTCAGGTTTGTAAAAGGCAGATCATGTCTCCAAAACCTGATAGACTTCTTTGAAGCAGTCACCAAAGTCGTAGACAAGGGTAAGGTGGTTCACACAGCCTATCTAGATCTTGTCAAGGCTTTCGACACCATCCCCCACTCTGGAATTATAGATAAACTCACTAAACTAAGTATAAATCTCTAAGTCACAAGATGGGTTGCCAACTGGCTCACTGACAGAACACACACTGCGAAAGTGGCAGACTCCAAATCTGACTTCAGACCAGTGACAAGTAGAGTACCACAGGGTTCAGTCCTGTGTCCTGTCCTGTTTGGTATCTACTTCCCTGAAGTACAGGCTAAAACAGAAGGTCTTTGGCTAATGAAGTTCCCAGATGACTGCAAACTAGGAGCTATAATTGAAACTACTAATGATGTGGACATCCTACAAAAGGGCCTCACTGAGACAAATGCCTGATGTCCAAGTCATGGCCTCAAGCTCAATGCCAAAAAGTGCATTCTCGTCCGCTTTGGTAAAAACTCTGTACCCATGAACTACAACATAGGCGGTAGTATAGTTAATACCGAAAGTGTGATGAGAGACCTTGGGACACAGGTGGACAGTAGTCTCTCCTTTGATAATCACATCACCACAGTAGTCAGGAAATCCTTCTATGTGGCACACCTCATCACAAAAGGTTTCTCATGCAGAAAAAAAGAGGTCATTGTTCCCCTCTACTCATCACTCATTAGATCCATTATAGAGTACAACACCCCTTTTGGTATGTACCTCACAAGACATCTATAATAACTGGAAAGGCCACAGAAATACCTCACAAAGAGGATTACTGGCCTCAAATACATGCCCTACACAGACCGTCTCAAAACACTCCAGCTTTACTCTGTTGCATATCGCCTACTCAGAGATTATCTCTGCCTAACATACAAAGCTATGTCAAACACAGAGCTGTTGGACATGCTCCACTTAAAGAAATCCTAATCCTTCTGAGCTTCAGCCTCAAAACCCAGACCGAAATACAAAAGGAGGGGGTGTATCCATTTTCATAAAGAATACCCACACCTCCAGGTTAGTGGCACAGCACGAGGCATCGGAGACCATCCAAGTGCAACTAACAGTTGGCAAAGCTGCTTATCAGATTGTAGCCTGCTACAGATCACCTACCTTGTCTCAGGATCCTTACTCAGCATTCCTGAGAACACTGGAAAATATAAAGGTCCTACCAAACACCATAATATTAGGAGATTTCAACTACCCAAACATTGACTGGGAGAATTACTCAAGTACAAACTCCTTTGCCCAATGTTTCCTAGAGTTTATAAACTCAAATGCCCTGGAACAGCTGATCACCATGCCCACTAGAGGTGACAACATACTGGACCTGATCATCACCAACATGGGGGATCAGTGTTCCACACCAGAAGTAAACCCCTCGCTGGTAAGATCAGATCATAAACTAATCATAGAGGACATCCACATCCCGACCCCACACCCAGTCAAGGAAACCACCGTGAAAAACTTTTCAAAAGCAAACTTCACACTTCTCAAGACCGAAGTGGAAAATTTCAAAGCCCCCTTGCTAAAGGATAATGCTATCCAACCCGCAGAATCCTTTACAAGTGCATTCTATGAGCATCTACAGGGATGCATGGATCAAGCCATCCCAAGTAAAACCAAGACTCACTCCTCCAAAAAGAGGAAACCAGTCTGGTGGTCCCTGGCCATAAATAAGCTATACACCAGAAGGAGGAAACTACTACATGATAGAGCAAAATTCCAAAAAGGAAAGGCATCACTGTTCAATATTAGCAAGAAACTACGATCACTCATAAAATCATCCAAGGCCAGTTTCGAAAGAAAAATTGCCAAGGAATCTGAAGATAACCACAAAGCCTTCTTTAGCTATATCAAAAATTTAGGTGGCAACTCTCAGATATGCTCTGAGCTACTGCAAAATGGCAAAAAATACACTGAACCAACTGACATTGTCAACATCCTGGCGGACAAGTTCAGTGAAAACTTCATCCCCCTCTCACCGCCAAAAGGGCCTGTGTCCATCCCAGAAGAATGCAGAGCCCCAGACATCACGGACATGTAGGTAAAAACAGCCCTCTCCAAAGCTAAGAACACAGCATGAATGGGACCGGATGGTGTCCCAGGCTGCGTCTTACACGAGCTCCAAAAGGAACTAAACCCTCACCTAAATTCACTGTACGGACTCAGCCTTACCACAGGCTATGTACCCAAAGAATGGCGTACAACAACAGTCATCCGGCTCCACAAAGGTGGTGCCACAACAGAACCTGGGAACTATCACCCTATAAGCCTGACCAGCCTGGTCTGCAAAGCTATGGAGTGAATTATCATGGAACTCATAAACAGAGACATTGGGAACCTCCAGATACTGGACCCTACCCAATTCGGCTTTGTTAAAGGCAGATCCTGCCTCCTAAACATAGTTGACTTCTTTGAAACAATTACCAAGGCCATAGATGAAGGAAAGGTAGTCCACACAGCCTACCTGGACCTCGCTAAGGCCTTCAACACCATTCCCCACTCTGGCATCATAGACAAGCTTACCAGCTTGAACATTAACCCCTATATCAAGAGATGAGTGGCCAACTGGTTCACAGATAGAACACACATGGTCAGAGTTGTGGGTGCCATGTCCGACTTTAAACCAGTCACAAGTGGTGTCCCACAGGGCTCGGTCCTGGGACCCCTCCTGTTTGTTATATACTTCTCTGAGGTACAGGCAAGCATGGGAGGACTATGGCTGACCAAATTCACAAATGACTGCAAACTGGGGGCCATAATCAACTCTCTGGCTGACACAGACATCCTCCAGAAGGGTCTTACAGAGACAGATACCTTGTGTCAAAACCATGGCCTCAAGCTGAATGCCAAAAAATGCATAGTCATTCCCTTTGGAAAAAACAAAGTGCCCACGAAGTACCACATAGGTGGTAATCCACTAGGTATGGAAAATGTAATTAGGGACCTGGGGACCCAGGTAAATAATAACCTCTTATTTGATAATCACATTGCCAAAGTGGTTAGAAATTCCTTCTATGTAGCCCACCTAATCAAGAAAGGATTCATCTCTAGGTTAAGAGAGGTCATTGTGCCCCTCTACTCATCATTCATTAGGCCCATAATAGAGTACAATGACACATTTGGTATGTACCAAAGAGATGCCCTATGCAGCTTGACTAAAGAAACTCCAGCTCTACTCGGTTGATTACTGCCTGCTCAGAGGTGATCTATGCCTGACGTATAAGGCTATGTCCAACCCGGAATTAATGGACATGCTCCACCTCAAGAAAATCAAATCTCTTAGAGCCACACGCTCCAGTTTATTAAACCTCAGCACAACAATAAACAGGACATACTGGAGGGATAGGTTCCTGACCCAGAGAATTCCCTCGCTCTGGAATAGAATCCCAGTTTATGTTAGGCAGAGCCCCTCGCTGACTATCTTCAAGAGGAATCTTGACGAGTGGATGGGAAATCGTAAATTTACCCCTGGAATCACTTCAGTGGCCCTGCTAGACAGAGGCCCAGAAAACTAATTTAAAAGGGAGGCAAAAGCCAACACATTCTGGCTAGGCTTATAAATGCCCATGGGCAGATAGCCTAGTACCTACCTATGAACCTATGAACTTACACGCTCTAGGGACCTAAACCTTGTCACCACAATAAACAGAACATGCCAGAGGGATAGTTTCCTGTCCCAGAGTCTTCCCATACTCCAGAATAAACTACCTATCTATATCAAACAAAGCTCCTCATTAGCACTCTTCAAGAAAAATCTTGATGATTTGATGGGAAATAGGAAATTCACCCCGGGGATCACTTCAGTGTCTCTGCTCGACAGTGGCACAGGAAAATACATTTCTTGGGTGGCAAAAGCCTGGGTACCTTTTTGGCTGGGCTTGTATAGGCCCCAGGGCCGATAGCCTAGTTCCTACCTATGAACCTATGAACCTTTGAGCCTTGCCTAAAAAAGGTAATATGGGGCCAGTATTGAGAAGCATAGGGGCGACAGGTGCAAACCATCTGTAGCGAAGCAATGAGGCTTGTCTATCATGTCATCACAGGCAGACAGAGACTGGATCCCCTTTGAATGACACCAGAAGCTCAGCCAGTTGTTGAAGTTTGTCATCTTTCTGTTATATTGCAGTATCATGTAGGTGAAGGTAAGATGCTACTCAAGGTCAGGGTTATACCAGCCTGGGCTACATGATCATAGAGCTACTATATATCTCTTGTCATGTTGTCCTGGGAGGTATGTCTCAGATCATTCACACTGACATGTACAAAGAACACGTCATATATGTACTTGTTCTGGAGTAATGTAAGTGCTTGTGTTATGTGGCAGATTATAGCACCTGACAGACAACTGACAGTAACCTTCCCCTTGTCCAGCCGAGTGAGTGGAACATCTGTGTGCCTGACTATGAAGTCACCTATTACTAGTGTGTTGGGTATGTTGTTTTGCCTTAGGACCTGTTGTGAGGCACACTTCTTTAGTGTATTATGTGTTTTCTGGGGGTCTATATTATAACATCAAAACCTAAAAAGATCGAATGTTATAATATCGAACCCTAAACACCGAAATCTGCAAACATCGAACAGTCAGAATAGCGATTTTTTTCCCAGGGAAAAAAATCGCTATTCCGAGAAACATACACACAACATAAACACACACAAAAAACAATCCACACACATACACATAAAATCCTACACCTAAACCCAAACTAAACTTTACATACACTACTAGCTATCCACTTACCTTAACCCGACCCTAACCCTTAGGTCCATCACTATCGCACACTCACCTCACCCGCGCCCTAACCCTAACTCACCTAACCCACCCCATAACCCTAACCTACACACAACCACACACTTACCTGACCTGCACCCTAACCCTAACTCACCTAACCCGCCCCCAACCTACACATAATCGCACACTTACCTGACCCGTGCCCTAACACTAACGTCCACACAACCGCACACTTACCTGACCTGCTCCCTAACCCTAACTCACCTAACCCGCCCCCTAACCCTAACCTACACACAATAGCACAATTACCTGAACCCGAACCGTAATTCTCCAACATATCGAACACTGAAAACAGCGAAGCCACAGCAACAGCCCACTGAATTCTTTCCCTGGGAAAGAATTTGGTGTCCTGCACCTTCGCTGTTTTCAGCATTCAACATTATGGGTTTGATATTATAACATTCGATCTTTGTAAGATTCGATGTTATAATATAGACCCATTTTCTGGTGTGTGCTTGGAGGTGCATGCTGTTTGCTTGTCTGCTTAGGAGGACACTCTTTCTTTTTCAGATTGATATTTGTATTCTTCGAGTATGGTAATGTGTATTTATGTGTGTTTTTTGCTGGTGCTTATATTGTAGGTCTATGTGAGACAGTCGGCGTTGTGGTTGTATGATCCTACTCCTCCTGACTGTGTTGTCCAGTATTGGGTTGAAAGAGCTTAGCCACCTGTTTGACCCTGTGTGTGCCAGCATGTGGTGCATCAACCCATATATGATATGGTCATGGCCTATGCATACAATACACTCACAATGCACCTAGTATAATAAGCCTGGTGAGGTTAGCAAGTGTGAAAAAATCCTTTGGGCAAACTGTCACCAAGTAATGTCTGTATTGCACCCTGTAACTCCATACTGTTTGCTGAAGTGTAAAGACGTACTTAGTTTGGATTAAGAACCCCGTACTTGCCAACTGTGTGTGTGTGTGTGTGTGTGTGTGTGTGTGTGTGTGTGTGTGTGTGTGTGTGTGTGTGTGTGTGTGTGTGTGTCTGTGTCTGTCTTTCTCTCCCTGGGGAGAGAGCAACCTTTTTGGAGACAACTCACACCCCTTAAAAGTGGTATACTCATCTCTGTCAAGTCTGATGATGTCACCATCCTACAAATATACCTGTGGAAAAGAGCAATCCCAGCAATGTGTGTAACTGCAAACTGCTGTAGTATCATAATGTACTTAGAGAGGGATTTGAATCCTGCACTTGTCAACTGTGTGTGTGTCTCCCTGGGGAGGAGCAACATTTTTGGAGATGACTCACACCCCTTAAAAGTGGTATACTCATCTTTGTCAAGTCTGATGATGTCAACATCCTACAAATATACCCGTGGAAAAGAGACATCCTAGTAATTTGTATAGTGTATTGTGTAAATGTGTACTGTTGTTGTATCATAATGCAGTTAGTTAGGGGTTTGAATCCTGTACTTGCTAACTGTGTGTGTGTTTCTCTGGAGCAGAGCAACCTTTTTGGAGACTACTCACACCCCTAAAAAGTGGTATACTCATCTTTGAAAAGTCTGATGATGTCACCATCCTACTAATATACCCGTGGAAAGAAAAAATCCTAATAATGTGTATAGGGTGTTGTGTAAATGTGCACAGCTGTTGTATCATAATGTAGTTAGGTAGGGGGTTTGAATCCTATACTTGCCAACTATGTGTGTGTCTCCTTGGGCAAAAGAACCCTTTTTGGAGACAACTCACACCCCTTAAAAGTGGTATACTCATCTTTGTGAAGTCTGATGATGTCATCATCCTACAAATATACCTGTGGAAAAGAAACATCCAGTGTTTGTATAGTGTGCTGTGTAAATGTGTACTGCTGTAGTAGCATAACGTCATTAAACAGGAGTTTGAATCCTGCATTTGCCAACTGTGAGTGTGTCCCCGTAGGAAAAGAGCCACCTTTTTGGAGAATACTCACACCCCTTAAAAGTGGTATACTCATCTTTGTCAAGTCTGATGATGTCAACATCCTACAAATAAACCTGTGGAAGAAAGCAATCCCAGTAATGTATATAGCGTGTCGTGTACATGCATACTAATGTTGTATCATAATGTAATTAGGTAGGAGTTTGAATCCTGCACTTGTCACATGTGTGTGTCTCCCTGAGTAAAAGCAACATTTTGGAGAATACTCACACCCCTTAAAAGCGGTATACTCATCTTTGACAAGTCTGATGATGTCACCATCCTACAAATATATCTGTGGAAAAATGAAACTTCAGTAATGAGTATAGCATGTAATGTAAATGCATACTACCGTAGTATCATGATGTATGTAGGAAGGAGTTTGAATCTTGCATGTGCTGACTGTGTTTGTGTGTTCCGAGTGTGGGAGAGTGTGTGACACTGTTGGCCAATGTGGAGTGGGCTTTGATTTTTTTAGTGTATGACATATCACAATGACAACTGTATGTGCATTACACATGTAAGGTAGCTGTGGGGCAAAGCCATATACATACATGTGACCTCAATTATTTCATAGGTGGGTACTCTGCTTTCTTCATGAACACATCTGTTATCTTTGCCAGAGCGTGCTGGCACTTTCCAGACCTTAGGTAAATTCTGTATGCTAGTGACAAGCTTAGCCACTGCAGTGATCCCTGGGCTACGTCTTCTGTTTCACATCCACTCATCACGGTTTCTATTGAAGAGTGTGAGTGAGGATTTATGCTTGAGGTATATTTGAATCCTGTTCCAAAGCAAGCAAAGTCTGGCAAAGATGACTAATCATTATAGGTGTGCAACAACCTCTGTGGATCTGCATGCAACCCCTTTATTGCTTATGTGCTCCACAGAGGGATTTCCAAAACCCTTTGGTAATGTGATTATCAAAGGAGAGATGACTAAACACATGGCTCTATGTATACATTAGTACCTGTTCCACATTTTGGGGGCTATTACCTATGCTGTACTCTGGGGATACTTTGTTTTCTAAAAGTGGATAACTATGCTTTCTTTGGCTTATAGCTTTACAGCATGAGTTTGACACCATGTATCTGTCTCTATGATACCATTCTGGAGGATGTGTGTGTCATCTGGAGAATAAAGTATAGCCCACAGTATGCATTTTCATCAAACATGGCCAGGCATATCCCTGCTGTGTCTGCTTGTACCTAAGAAAGTTATATGCCAAACAGGACTGGTCCCAGGACTGAGTGCAGGTGAATACCACTTGTTACTGGCATAGAATTGTACATGGAGGCTGCAAATGTTACTGTGTGTTCCTATATCTGTGTGTCAGTTTTCAATCCATCATCTAACAATCGTTTATAGTCAGTCTGTTGAGGTTATGTGTAATATCAGAATGTGGGATGGGTATGAATTGCTGGTGAGCTATAGCCTGGCTGTATTGACCTCCCCTCCCTCACCTATAGCCTTGTTAACTGGCTTGACATATACTAGGTGTATGAGCCATGATCTGGGCTTTACAGAACCTAAGTTGGCATGGTGCAGTGTTTGCAGATTCATAATGTCTCTGTTAATGAGTTCCATAATGCTGTGCTCCATAGCCTTCCCGATAACATTTGTCTGGCTTATAGGGTCAGAGTTTCCAGGATCTGTTGTAGTTCTACCCTTAATCAATTTATGTTAACATTTGCACTGGGTGTGATGAGGGTGGACAGGTTTAGGAATAAGTATATTAGAGGGTCAGCCTAGGTTTGAAGGTTAGTAGACCAAGCCAGATAGGCAGGATTAAGTTGGTTTGTGCATGTGCTGAGGAGGGATGCAGAGTATATTGTGTAATAGATGCTAAGGATGAAGCCACCAGGTAACAGGAAAAGAGGAATGCCTAAGATGAGGTTTATGGTTGTGGTGAGAGAGGACATGCAGGTGGATGGTGTGACAACGCAAGATGCAGGGGGCAGGAAGAAATAGAAACAGATGATCTACTGTGGTGACCCCTAATGGGAGCATCCAAAAGGAGAAGAAGAAGACATTGTAGCTCAAACCTTTTGGACTGTGAACACCATTACTGTGCATCATTCCACAAGTATGTAACCTGCATAGAGGCTGCATCTGGACAGAGTGTTTAGGTGAGTAATGACTTCATATGTCAGCTTGTGTATGACATAGCCAGGGACACTGTCCAGTACCATTGCCACTGTGGTTTGGACTTTGGTAAAGAGATGTTTTAACTAGAGTGTCTGAATCATCAGGTTTTACATTCTTCAGGTCTGGAAATGTGGCCCTTGTGTAATGACAGGGTGGTGAAATCCGCATTCAAACTGTCTGACAAGAAATTGCTAATGTCAGTCAGATAAGTGTACTTTGTGACCATTTATATTAACTGTGACCCTATCTGAGATTTCCCCTGTAGATTATACACAACACTAAAGAAAGCTTTAGTGTTGTCTTTGGAATCCTTGCCATTTTGTATTTTGAAGCTTGCCTTGTATGTTTATTGAGGGATTGTATTTTCCCAATAATACTGACCAGAGAGGTTATCCCTTCTTTGTATGTAACTCTTTTTTGGTACAACTTCACACCTTCTATTATATATTTAGTTTATGGCAGGGGTCCATGAGACTAATGCACTTTTACTGTATAAGTGAGAATTTCTTGTGTTTGTGATAGCACGATCCATGCAACCCTCTAGGTGAACAGTGTGCATTACTAAAGGATTATGCAGCTGGGACAGTGTTAACCTTAGTAATGCAAACCAATGACAGATAGCAACAACAGCATCACCCACAGCACAGTGTCAACCTGTGTCATACACACACATGCCTACTCAAGTTCCAAAATGTGTGTAGTACAATGCATACTGGCCACCAATAGAAACTATTGAGTGTTAACACTGGCCAATACAGGGCATGTCACCCTGCCCATGTGTCCAATATGCATGTACATGCAGACAGTGCACCTCCACCATGTTCACAAATGGACACCTGCAAACCTGTGTTGCACACATCCCACACTTACTGTCCACTGTATAACGCATGCTGACACAACTACACACATTAGCAAAAGTGGCGCATGGGAAAACAAAACACAATTGGAATAAACACTAGTGAAAACAATACAACTTTGCTAATTACAGCTTTAATGCATCATGCCTGCTCAGCTACACCTTCAAAGATATCATTACACTTTACTGCTGACATCATGCTACACATTCAACCATTGCTATACTTTATTAAAGTCACCCTGTGCATCAACACCATGTTAGCCTGTTCCTGCATCAATGTTACAGATGACAGGAGGTGGCACAGGTTTTATCATATGCACAGGGTGTCTTGTTGGTTTGCCAGAGGCCTACACTGAGCCATAGAATCGACATGTGTGTGTGAATGTGTGTGTGAGGGCCATGAGTACTGTTATGGGCCAATGTTGATGCAATGTTTGTGGGTATGTGTTTGTCCTAGGTTTCTGGTTTATGTGTGTGTGTCTGCATGCACACAGTTCCACCATGTGGCTGCTATATATGGGGATTTGCGAGACAGCTACAGACTGTACCTGGCAGACTTTACAGATCAGCATCTCTGGCCATGGATACAGAACCTGTGCCTGGCACAGGTGCTACAGAAAGTATCAGGTACTAATCCAGATTGGGTACTATCCAAAGAGGTTGACAAATGTCCACTGGATCCAGGTCCCTGCTGGGACTGGCCAGAGCCATGTGCATGTGGTCTGCTAGGACGGTCTATGGACAGCCCCCCCCAACATTGCTGGGGCCGGTACTGGCACTACAGAAGCGGCTGTGACTTGCTGGATGTCTACCGTGACCTCCAGCTGCTGATGTTGCTGGCATACGTCCACGTCGACGTCTCAACCATCCCGCACTGTCCTGACACATGAACATGACATTGTGGAGGACATCCAATGTCTCATCCCAATGTCTATCAATGACCTCAGTGTAGTTACGAATGACACCTGCTAGGTCATGGATACTGTCATTCACAGAGGTGTAATGAGCCCTCTGTGCCTTTAGCCCCTGTCTGGTGTACCGCTCCATTCATGTCTGTGCCTCCATGATAGCCTTGAACATGTGTGTGGTAGAAAGAGGTGTGGCATGTCTGCCAGGGGCATGTTGACCAGCAGTGCTCTGACGAGAACCCCTGGTCATCTCCCTATGTGGTACCATTCCAGACATCTAGCTATGGCTGCTATGTCCTGATACATGTGCCAAAGATAACACACTGTCCTGGCCAGTGCCAACCATACACTGTCCCTCAGCTAAGGGCAATGGTGATGGTGGGCAATGGTGATGGTGGCTGTACAGGCAGTATGACTGTGTGCATGGATGGGGTGGAGACTTGTGTACTGTCACTTGGTGGCCCAACAACAGACCCTGACAAACCTGCCTGTGCCTCAACACACCTATCCTCATCATCACTGTCTGTCTCAGTGACATCAGGTTCCCTGCTGTACTGAATCAGCCCCACCTCGGCACCTGTCAGAGGAAAACAGGAAACACACTTTAAGACCTGAACATGACTTCAGAACACATGCTCACATGCACACATGCACACATGCGCACATGCGCCCATGCACACATGCACACACACAAAAATACACTCCTCCCTAAAGCAGACACAACACCAGCAATCACAGAACATACACAATAGCAGGTGATGGTGGGGCACAGTACCACAAGCAAAACAGTCATATCACATATGTCAGCATGAAGGACATGTGTTGCTCAACAACATGCAATGCAAGTGTAATCAGTCCTTGTTACTAACAGTATACATGGCTTTGATGCATGTGTTTTGTTATTAGGTGATGGCCCTCCCCCTGGAACACAATGCATACATGGACACAACATTGCCGTGCAGGTATTCATAACCCTGTAATGTACTGTGCACCATAACTCACAGGTGTACATACCATTGCTGGATATGTATCTGTGTGTCAGATAAGTATCCAATGCTGATTACACCCTCTGTGTCTTTAGCAAATAATTGTGGACACATTTATAGCACATGCATGATGAGTATTCACACAACATCATCAGTGGTGCATGGATAATTGATGAAATACCATTCGGCCACATACCCAATGTATGGTACTTATGGTGAGTGTAGATCATATTGTGAACATGCCAGTCTCATCCATGACATGGCATGCTAAAACACAACTGCATAATTACCAAATATGTGTCATATGACCTAGCCACTCAATAGCATCACAAGACATATATGTGTCAGATGTGCAAATGGTGATTGGTATGCATACTGTTTAGAGGTGCATATGTGTGCACACACGCAACATTAATGTGTATAGCAATGAAAGGTATGTGGTTACATTAACTGGATGGGGTATAGTACCATAGGCCATCATCATGAAGCATCAGGTGGTCACTCAAGGCTACAAATGTTTCCCAAACCAGCACTAATCATGCTGTGCTGAAACTGTACTACCTGTGGATAACATCTTGCCACATTGCAGTACATTGCTGGTCCTGGCTGGTTCATGAGAACATAAGACAATAGTGCTGAATCATACTGCTGGCAATGATATCATCTTCAGCACTACTGTAACTGGGGTTATTGCGATGGGCCATGATCCCTGGAAGACATAAATACAAAAATATGTCTGAGCATGTCATATGGCACATTTAACATTATACAGTACAGATATCACTGAACTGCCATATATAGCAACCTATAAGCTAACCGAGAGTGAAACACTGTATCTGCCACTAATCACTGCTCACCCCACAACTGCTTGGAAGTGCCTTGCTCACTCTCTATCTAATGAACCATGTTCTGCACAGCAACAAAATAAAATAACTATATAAGACTATACAAGAGTACCTGGCACACTGTATGCAACACGATGCACCACCTAGCCACAGCAGATATACATCAAGCTGATGTGTAAAGCAATATATCATCCATTACAATCAGTGTAAGGTCCAGTAAATGTATTACTATTATACCACACAATGTGTTAATGTCAAACCCATGGCCAAAATATGTGCACAATTGGGAATATAGGTCACATACTGCTGTAGTACACTATGAATGTTGCTAGATACTCAGTTATATGTTTTACCACACATATGTCAAAGGACATGTTACAGACATACCCACACACACATCAGACATAATTACAGGACACAAAGGTATGACAACCCAGTTAAGCTTTCAGTGTGTACTATACAGTACTGTGTGTCAGTACATACACAACCTTAATCTTGAGAAATGTAATCTGTGATGAAAACAGGGACCACACAAAACAGTGGATGCAAGCAATGTGGACATACACTATACTTTGCTGTACAGGCCCAGAGCTTCAAGTAGTACTACAGTACACACAGGATTTTAATTCAACATCTGTACCAATCAATAATCATAGATGTAGTGCTTTAGCCTCCAATGACACACCCTAGTTAAAATAAAGGGATTTAATCACACTGTATGCAATAGCACTTGTTCTGCCTAGCAAAAGAATACACAGCTTTTGCTAGGATCAAAACAATGACCCATAATACCATGACATAAACAGTTTCCCACTAAGCTATCCCACAGATAGATATCTTTGATGTATTCACAAACATATTGACCATCACAGTCAGTCAACAGTAGAGAGAATCTATTGCAACAAGAAGATGTAGGTGTGTATGAGTATATATAACATATATATATATATATATATATATATACACATCCATTGGTCTACATATACATATATATGTAGACACATATACATTTCACCTTTCATGGTGAGAATATCAATTATAGAAAGGATGTAAGGTGTACAGTAATGTAATAAAATTGCACAGTCTTGGGATAAATGCATTGAAGGTGTTCACAGCCCAGGTAGCTTTAGCATACCTTACTGGCTTCAACATTGCAAACTGAATAAACCACCCACAGTGTTTAACCACCACATGTCATATACCAGCACTGTATGCTGTCTTGTTTGTCACACACTAAAACCTACATACAAATATGCGCATACTAACTTTCACCAACATATATATCTCCCCCATTCGCAAACAGTTGCAATATGTCCCCTGCTCTATGCACATATGCAGATGTGAATATATATGACACATATATATTTCTCCATATGTGTCTGGCATACACACACAAGGTCCACACTGTTGTAAGTCCCTGGACCTCACAGCTGAACTTTTCGGCCTTGCTGCAACACAAACAGGTGTCACATATGAACACACACTAACATTAGGGGGGTGTATAAGGCAACAGATGCTAGATAAGCATAATAGACTGCTGCAGTTGTCAATGCTAAGCTACACTTTAATATGACTATCATGCATGTGTTGTTTTGTCACACCCATGTTTATATAATGTCAGCGCTAATCCCTCCAACAGCCATTGGCCACACTACTGTACAGACCACAGATAACATGGATCAGATCATTAACATTTAATGCTGAGCTACACATTTCACAGGTATGTCCCACTACCCACAGGTACACACAGTATTGTCCATGTCAGTAGTTAAGCAGAACAGCTGTGCACAAAGAAGTACTGCTGCCACATATAAATGGTTCACATTATGTAGACTATTCTTCAATAACATCAACTACATGCCAGTTAATACATATGTGTCACATACCTTTCCTTTGTATGATTTGGTAATATTTCTTTTTCCTTTTCTCTGTCTCTCTCTCTCTCTCTGTCTCTCTGTCAGTCTCTGCAATAGAGTGATTGAGTTGTTGGCAGAGATTGCAGCCTGCTTTTGCAGGAATTTGCACATGAGCATGTGATGGCCTCTGCACCAATTAGTGGCCACCATTTGCTAATTGCATGCAGCCTGCTGCGTAGTAATTGCAGTAATCACTGTCATAGCAACCCAGTACTATAAACTGCTGACTCGTGTAGGTGTGGCCCTTTCAGCTTTCCAAGATGGAGTTCATCCTTGTTTGCTGTGGACATCATTGTTTAAGACAGAAGGTTGGTGTAGTTCTTATATCAGAAGCCAAGAGTGTAGCCAGAGATTTACATTTTGTACTCAGACCTAATATTGCTGCTTCCAGTACCCACTTGTCAGTGTAGAAATGTTCTCACCCCTCAAAATGCTACCCAAAGATACATGGAAAGATGTACTTTCTTTTTAACTGTTACAATTAACTGCCATATAAAGCTAGTTATTGAGATGTATTCCTTTGGCAAAAGAATTGTTTGTGAACTGCTATACTGTGAATATTCATTTACTCAGTTGTAAACATTTTGTGCTTTTTTAGTGTTGACATTAGCACAAGCTGCTCAGAAAAACTGGACACATGTCAGTACTGTGAGTATGCTTACCTACATCCTTGGTAGACCCTGCACACACAGGTATATTCTACATTTGGGTAGGGTTGCAGAAGTACAGATAGCGTAAGTACTATTGTGTGGATTTTATTTTGCTGGACTTACAGGATTGCTGTGTACATGTTAGTTTATCAAGGCAAGTAGTCTGTTTGCGTAACTCCCAACTGTAGACCTATCCACATGATAGCCAGAGAATAGCCTGTTATTTTTTGTCTGTGCACCACACAGGTCTTTTCTGCAATAGAGCAATGGCATTCTTATAGTTGGCTGCTACCAGTACATGGCTACATCCATTTGTATTTCAGTGTTGTATTCCTACATAAGGGTATGCTTCCGAAACTCCTTCCAAAGCTATTTGCACAGTGTGTAACATCAGAAAGGCTGATATGCCTCTGTGTTTCTTCCTCTGCCAGACCTCTCAACCATTCAGGTACATATTTGAACAGACTCAGGGAAAAGCAAAGAAAAAGTCAGGGACAATCAGGGACACCTTTAAAATATTAGTGCCATTAAGTTGAGACATTGCGAGAATCAGAGCATATGAATTAATACACCTTTTCTGAAGTAAAAGAAGTGTCTAACTCTTAATTATTGTCATTATTCATGAAGTGTAATTCACCACCTTTCTGGACAAAGTCAGTAGTTTTTGGAGGGTTTCAGAGGGACAGGGCTAAAATTTGTTTCAAAATCAGGGATATACCTGAAAATTAGGGACAGTTGGGAGGTATGGCCTCTGTCCTAAACAGATATGCCAGTGTTTGTCCTGCTGTGATACTGTGTGGGGTTGTAAAGTGATGGTGTAACATTATTTCCTGCTAGAATGGCTGCTTCTCTTATCACAGTCATGTAATGTAATCCCACAACAACTGTTGGTCAACATCCACAGAACAAGTTGTGTGGTATGGTATTCCTATTTTTTCTTTACATTCACTCATTCTGATGCATGATATATTTATTTAAGCGCCAACTTGATGTATATTTATTGTGGCTTAGTGGTACTTCATGTTGTGTAGTGTGTACAAGGTCCGGGGTTTGAGTCTTACAGAGGTGTTTTATTTTGCTCCTGAGCAGAACAAGGGCCCTCACATACAGAGTGACTAAGGTACTTTTAAGCATTTGTAAGCAGGTTTGCACAGGTTTGTGCAATGCTGTGCATTGCTTAGCCAAGCGCAAACAAGCGCAAACCTGCACAAACTTGCTAACTACTGCTTAATAGTGCTTACTCCTACTAACCCCCGCGCTCATTTCTTTGAAAGAAAAGAAAAATGGGGAGATAGGAAACTGGTGAAAAAGGGGCACAAAGAGGGAAAGACAGTATGGAAAATAGCTCAGGATGGGCAGGACGGGTGTAGGGAAGGTCCATAGCTGCCCATTTCTTCAACAGCAACAGCTGTTCGTATGCAATAATTTGGAGTTAGATATGAAATCTTCAACCCCTGAGAGAGGGGTGAGGACAACAAAGTATGTTGAAATGCCAATTAAATAACATTTCATGTGTCCAGTGGACATGTGTGCAAAATGGGCAGCTATGTATGGGGTGTAATTTTTTTTTTTTGGGAGCAGAGTGCCCTTTTTCTTTCAGGTGAGAGTGGAATGTGGGGTAGGGGAAGTAGGTATATTTGTGGAGGTAGGTTGGTGAGGTAAATAGACAAGACAAACAGGACACATACACGGGTGGTATATGACACGTGGTGGGTGAACACCTTTGACGGGGAGGGATGTTTGGAAATCGCAAGCCCATGAGCCCCCAGATGGAAAAAGTGGGACTGAGGTCCCCACCCATGGGCAGTCACCACTGCACCTTCACGGCCCAGAGGGTGGCTGTGCTTGGGGCTGTGTAGGAGGGGCAGGCTGACCTGGGAGTTGCGCCACACGGGCCTCAAGCTGGCGTAGAGGTTCTGCAACAGAACATTCAATCTCTCTACGCACCACAGCCAGGACTGTTTGAAGAGTGATAGGTGGCCCTCCTCTGCCCATGCTAACACTGGGGGGCTGAGCCCCATCCCTGCAGTGCTTCCACCCAAAGGTGGCACAGGGCCAATGGAGGAGGAGGTCCCAGGCTGGGCACCAGATCTGCTAGTGCCAGGTGCCATGGCCAGCTGAGGTGGGACAGGTGGGTCCGCTGGGACCGGCCTTCCCATACAAACTATGTTTTGGAGAGTGTAATAAAGATATGGGTTAGTAACAGTCAACAGCATTCCCAATTAGTTATAACAGCATGCAGAAGTATTGCCATTAACCCAACACACCAGATTTTCAACAGTTGAAAAGCAAGCATAACACATGCATACATAGAATTACAGTGGACATTACAACAGCATGCAGGTTTAATTGATGGCAGCAGGCCACCAATATTGTGGTATTTTAACAGGGCACATGCAAAGAAATAAATGCAAATATTTATAAACCAATTGGACGTATGTCCCAACAAATGTTTTGAGATTAGACATACCGATTGAGGTGTGGATTTGCATTTTCTATGCACATACAGTAGGGTGGAAAAAGATAACTCAATTAACAACTTATATATTCTTCTAGTTTTCACTACATTCCTATTAATTGCAGTTATATGTCCCTTACATGTATTATTACACTACCCAGTGTCCTTATATTGTGCAATTTGATTTTGCTGCATCATTATATACATGAGCTATATCTTACATACAAACTGTCCAAAATGCAGATGTTACTGCAACATATTTTGAGAGTTGCTCACACACACTACTGCTAAGATGGTACACTGACAGCTCTACTTTCATATAATTATCTAGATATGTTCAGGTGAAAGTATCAGTTATGTGTTAACAGCTCCCTACATTTCTGGCAGCCCACTGACATTTCTGGGGAACACAATACCAAGCTACTCATGTGCCAGATTAACATGTACATGTTGGGCATGAACCAACAGCTGAGGGCTGTAAATATGCATAAAAGCTACTGGCACTCCCTTCATCCACGTTATATGGTCCTACCCAAGTGTGGGTTGACACTGCTTAATACAACACTACTATTTGTAGAATGCAACAGTACAACAACATATCAAAGAAAATGACACAGATGCACTCCAGGAATTATACATTAATTAAAGGATTATTACACCTTTATTTATTGGGTTAAAACACTTTTTGAAGGCTGTCTCATTTATTTTATATAAAAGTACATGCAGAATAATTACTAACCTGCCTGATGAAGCAGCCTCTGCAGCCTATCTTCATGGGCTTGCTGGTTCATAGTCCGGACACCTGCAGCTGTGAAGTAAATGCAGTGATATTAAGACATACCTATCCATAATATAGACAAGCATAGCAATTCTTAATGCAATGGCTACTTACTCAGTACTGGTGCATTAGGTATCACATGGGATTCCTGGATCCACTGATCCAGTTGATCCTCCCTACGTCGCTTCAGGTCAGAATAATGGTGCCTGACCTGCTCACCAGTCCAAGGAACACCAGTGGCACTGGTGAGATCGCGGTTAAGATTGTTCCAGGCCACCGTTTTATATTGAGTACCCTGGTACTGGCCCCGCAGGAGTCTTTCCACATGATTGTGGACAAGGAGCCAAACCATTACTTTGGACTCCTCAATGTCCCAGTGTTGCACTCTAAATCAAGTGCCTTCTCCAACACCAGCCATGCTGACTGTAGTAAGAAGCTACAACCAGTTATAGCAAGTATTCCCACCTGTGGAGCTTAAATATGCCTCATTTCCCGCACTTATTTGTGATTGGCCACTTTTGGAAAAACTCAGCTGTAGGCACACCTGCTTAGCTGATGTTGGCAATGTTTAAAATTCGACCAGACAAACAGTTGAAAGATAACAAAAATACAGTCCCCTGTTAGACAAGCCCTTGCTAAACGCCTGTTTATAAACCACAGGTACGATCCAATCCGGCCAACACCAATAAAAGACGAATTTCCAAACAGATCCACTTTTAAAATACAAAACCTTAACGCCAAGTTTATTGAAGGTAAAAGAAGCGTTTTCACTGAAATCACAGCTTCAGCTTCATCAGAGATGACAAAAAAACGCCAAAACAGGTTTAAATACACACGTCATAACCTGCTCTAAATACAGTCATTAAAGAGCCATACTCATTAAAATACAATAAAAATAAAAATAAAAATAAAAATAAAAAGCAGTAAATATTAGTACTTACAGGTACAATTAAGACCTCTGA
This sequence comes from Protopterus annectens, assembly GCF_019279795.1. Lineage (NCBI taxonomy): Eukaryota > Metazoa > Chordata > Ceratodontiformes > Protopteridae > Protopterus > Protopterus annectens. The sequence goes on along the minus strand of NC_056731.1, from coordinate 1,291,384,382 downwards.
CCAAACTAGAAATTATTATTAATGTGAATATGAATTAAGGGTTCTTAAAAATATTGTTTAACAATTTGCAGTTTCTTAACTTATGAGTCAATGCAACCCTTCACAGACCATCAGTTTTACACATAAGGGACGATAAAAGACACCACATAAAATATTAAATGTACATAAAAATACTAAAAGCTTAAAATCAAATATTATTAAATATTAATTAATAGAATTACTTAACTTTGATGCCATTCAATCAAACTGTACTTCTTTAAACCTTGAAAATAAAATGACCTTACAAAATTGTTACAGTTTTCAAAATGGGTTAATTACCCTTATAAATTCTTTTACAAGTCTTTAACACTAATGGCATACCTGTATTGAATTTTCCTAGTACAACCGCTCAAAGACATGGGAATGTCATCTCTGATGAAGCTGAAGCTGTGATTTCAGTGAAAACGCTTCTTTTACCTTCAATAAACTTGGCGTTAAGGTTTTGTATTTTAAAAGTGGATCTGTTTGGAAATTCGTCTTTTATTGGTGTTGGCCGGATTGGATCGTACCTGTGGTTTATAAACAGGCGTTTAGCAAGGGCTTGTCTAACAGGGGACTGTATTTTTGTTATCTTTCAAATGTTTAAAATTCCTTTGATAGATATGTGTCTGTTGAAAGTGCATGCTTATGAAATGCTGTCATGGCTTAGTGGTTAAGTACTGTGACTATAGTGCACAGTATCCTACGTTCGAGCCTTGTCACTGCTTTTTATTTTCCTACTGGGCAGACCTGACTGGTTAAGGTACAGTAAAGGAGGTGTGGCCGTGTTTAACTGACTTTGTTCAACTTTGCCCAACTTTGCCCAACATTGCTCAACATTGCTCGACATTGCTCGATATTGCTCAACTTTGCTTGACATTGCCCGATGTTGCACTGGTTAGAGCAGTGTGCAGCTATGCGTAAATACGTTGTGGTTGCGATGGTTAGCATGCTGTGCAGCTATGCACAAAGACATTGCGCTGGTTGAAGCAGTGCGCAGCTACAAGCAATTGGATTTAAATATGTTCAATACTAGTAAAATGTGTTTAGCAATACTTTATATTGCTTAAAATAGGGTACTCCTGCCTCAGAATGCATAACCATTTCACCTTCATATATATATAATTCATTCACTACTACATTTAACATTTCAATGCTTTTTACAAAACTTATACATAAAAATGTCAGGAAATAATTTTGTATACAGATTTACAACAGGAAATGGAACGTGCAGTAGTGGGATTCGAACCGTGAATGCCTCCTCTTTGCACGAAGGCTCTAACCACTAAGCTATCTTGCTTAATTGGCATATATTTTTCTTATTATCCTCTTCTGGTGGCTAAGCTGCTAACTGTAGCCAAGCAATGGGCAAACCCACGCAAACACATGCAAATACGGGCAGCTATATCGGATGAAATAAAAAAAAATAAAAAAACTCTTTCTATTTTAAATTTTGTCAGTTGTTTAACATATGAGGGAGTGTAGTGTTACATTGTGCACATGTGAGCGGACTCGCTCATGTAACTTGAAATTGTGGCGTTTCTTCATTGCAGGGGCATGGATTTTTGGACTGCTCAGCAGTCCAACATGCCCCATACACTTGTCAAAGCTCTGTGTATGCTTTAGAGTTGAGGCAGCAAGCCCTCATTAATATGCATGGCATGCTGCCATCATACTCTTAAACTGGCACTTCCATGTAAGACTAATCTAGTCTTACACGGAAGATTAGTAAATCCTGGGGAATAGGTTAAAGTCATTCATATATCTCCAATACAAGGAATTCCCCATTTAGAGGAGAAGTAATGACAATTAACTCAGAGTTTAAGATAAGAGTACAGAAAGTACTGTACATCAAAGCTTAGTTCTTACAGGCAACAGCATATGCATCAGTAATCAGAAGCAGGGGAAGTTAATAGAGAGAGCAGGTGATTAAGTGTCAAGAGGAAAAAATGGGGAGGTGGCTATGGGTAAAAGAGAGAAAATTAGAGAGTTTTTTTAAATTTCCAAATAAGAGACAATAGTCGTAGCAGTTAGAATCAAGTGAAATCTGAGAAAGCAGAGTTAGCTAAGTGAGAAAAGAAGGGAGGGAGGTAAATATGAGTTGTGGAGAAATTTAGTGAAAAAAGGTATTAGGATTTAAAGTTCTATGGCTAGAATTAAGTATGAATTGAGAAGGGGATGTATGCAGTGGGGGTCAGGTGATTAAGTTCATGGTGATTGTGTACAGGAGCAAGTCCAGATATTAGTAAAGTGGAATTTTAGGGTGATTTTAAATGGGTGGTGCTGTGTGATAGATCTGATTTTTAAAGGTAGCTTATTCCAGTGGATAGAGGAAAGATAGTTGCAGAGGGTTTCACCAACTGATTTTTTAGGTTTGTAAATGTCAACGAGGTTTTGGCTGGTGCTTCTAAGTTTTCTGGTTGGGAGGTGGTAATTTAAGATGTTTGAAATTTTAGGGCAGAAGGAGGGTTTGAAGAGGATGGAGTGGATAATATTAAGTTGAGAGAAAAGAAGTTGATTGAGGAACTTGCAATGGAGGCAAATCTAGCTATTTTGTGATATGTATTTTCCATCTTATTCAGTAGTATTGCCTGCAGGTTAGTGAAGATTTGGGAGCCATATAAGACACAGGGTAGGAGATAAGCAAGAGAGAGTAAGTAACCTGTGGTGTGAGATATCTTTTCTCTTTTGTTACAGTATAGTAAGCCAAGCTTCTGGTTAATATTTTTGATACAGTAATTTATATGAAGGTCGAACTTTAGTTTATACTCAATTATGACCCCTAGTAGATTGGTATGGAATTCAACATTGATGGTGGTGTTATCAAATAATGTGATAGTGAAGGCTGAGGTGTCATGAGAGAGTGATTTCAGCAGAAATAGAAGTAGTTTAGTTTTCTTAGCATTGAGTATTAGCTGGTTATTAATTAGCCAGGTCTCAATATTTGTGAAAGTTTAGTGGGTTTTGGAAAGCAGGTCTGAGAAATATCAGAGGAAGTGATGACTGTAGAATCATCTGCATATTAGATGAAAGTTGAGTTGGGGCAGGATTTATAAAGCTTGTTAGTAAAAATTTTCAATAGAAGAGGTCCTAAGATGGATCCTTGGGGCACAACTGTGGTGATTGGCAGAGGAAGGGACAATGTAGAAAGCAATCTAAGAGATTGTTGCCTATTGGACAGGTAGCTTCTGAACCAAGACATAGTGGATGGGGACAGATTAAATTCTGTTAGTTTAGAAATTACCCAAGGATGAGACACAGTACTGAATGCATTGGATAACTCCAGGAATAGCCAAGAAACTAGTTTGTTATTGTCTATGGATTGTGCAATTGAATTGGTAAAAGTGACAAGAGCAGAGGAAGTACTATGGTTCAGTCGAAAACCATGCTGAGGGGGTGTTAAACGGTTTTCTAATAATAGGTGGCTAAGTAATTGTACATGAATGCATTTTTCCATAATTTTGAGGTTGGAGAGAGAATAGCTATAGGCCTACATTTGGAAATTTCTGTAGAGCTTCCTCCTTTATGGATGGGGATAGTATATATTTTTTTCCAGATGGATGGAACAGAAGCTTCAGACAGTGAGCGATTTATCAGAATAGATATGAGGTATGCAATGAAACAGGTGACTATTTTTAGGAAGTATGGTGGCAAGTTGTCAGTAGAAGGAGAGCATGGCTTTAGGTTCTGAAGACCTTTTTTATATAGGCAGTTTAATACAGGTTGAAGAGAAAAAGTGTTTTTTGGGGATGGGGTGGTTTTCAGAGTGAGGGCTAGATAAATCAGAAGCAAGGGTGGAGTTAGGAAGAGATCTGGAGCTAGAAGGCAGTAATTTACTGATGGTGTTGATGAAAAAGGAATTGAACTGGATAGCTATTTCTGTGGGAGACAGGTTAAGATCAGGGTTGTGAGTTGGTGGGTTACTTGGATGTAAGATGTGGTTAATTAACTTCTAGAAGTCCCTGGGTTTATTATTGTGATTAGAGGTGGATTGTGAGTAGAAATTTCTTTTCTTAGAGTCTATCATTTTTTTTGTTTTGTTTCTAAGTTCTTTATATTTTTGCAAGTCTGAAGGAGATTTTGATTTAGTCCATTTTTTTCCATATTAGATCTCTGACATGGATAGAGGAACGAGCGGTGTTGGCAAGCCAAGAGGAGATTTGAGATTTAACTCTTGTTGTTTGAAGAAGGGTTAGAATGCTGAGAATATTTAAGAAAGTTGAATTGAAGTGTAGGGCAGCATCATTAAGAGGCAGTGAAAAGAGTGAAGACCAGTTAATGGAGGATAGGAGGCTATTTAAGTATACTGGATTGAAGTTGGCCAGTTTACAGAAAGTTTTATATTTGTATAATCCTTTCAGCTGATACAGGAAAGGAAAAGACAACACATCTGGGAAGGATTGCATCTAAGAATTGAAGATTAGCACTAATACCTCAATATCTGAATAAAAACAAAAATAAAACTACAGAGATGTCACTTTTGAAAGTTACTGTTCTGTCACATAAACCCTGATGCTATATATGGCTAAAAGTGCTATGCTAAGATGAATATTGCATAAAAACACTTGAATCTGAGCTGACTCTATCACTTAAATCTATTAACGTAGTGTCCCCTATACCATAGCTAAATGTTTGTCAATGGCATAAAGGTGAGTCTATGGGACAGAAGATATGTTATTTCATTGATGAGGATAAGGTGCACCCTCATTAAATTTGGAAGAAGCTGGCATACTGCCATAATTATCTAACTCCCATTACAAGACAGAGATGTACTGTAGCTGTCATAGACATTCTACAAAAACAGTGAAAAATCAGTCTTGATAAACAAAGTTGTTTGACAGAAAGAGCACTTGAAAGGCTTTGTGGGAATCATTGTCAACCACCCACTTTCTTTTGGAAGATTGCAGTGAGAAACCAGCATGCTCACAGCCTACACTGCCAGGTTTGAGATATTCATACTCATGCAGGTGCAATTCTTGCAAGGCTACCATGTAAGGAGACTCTGCCAAAGCCATGTGTATTACTCAAAGTGCTTCATGGTCAAAAGGAGACCACTCATAATTACAATCAGTAGCTTCATAAGAATACACTAAAAGGATCAACAAATAATCATCACTAAGGCATCCTTTAGGCCATACTCCACCCTACTGTCAAGATTATAAAAGAAGAAATCCCACTGCGTTCACTCCAATTTTCTCAGGTGTTTCCCCTGCAAGGCAGTCACTACTTTATCAAGATAACTAGACATCAAACCTTTCAACCCATGTTGCATCTTAAAAAAGTATAAAAACATCAACAGATATTACAACCTAATATCTCTATAATATTAAATCAATGTCAGGGGGCAGAAGACCTCAGTAACTATATACATGTCAAACATGTGAGCTCCCAAAGTCAGAGGACAGCTTTGATCTCCTTCTTCTATTAAACCCTTTAGAGAGTGGGGCTGGAATAATAAGCCTGCCAGTCCGCATCAGAAAAGACAAACTCCAAACTTGACACATGTCTCATAAAGAAAAACAAAACTATTTAAGTTGAATGGCTGGCTAACAAATACTGCATATCGTAACTAATCAGTGACCAATCGACTGCAAAATGTAGTATGGCCTAGATTCTAACATACGTTTCATGAAAGGGGTATCTGTATGTCATAACATTTGCTGAAGAACACAAAGCAAGGAAGAAACATTTTTTGTTAAACAGAAAATGATCAGATCAGCCATACTAAGTTTATTGACTTTAGAGGCATAATAGTCCTTCCAGCCCTCAAAAGGAAACAGAGACCTTAGTGCCTAAAAATAATTCAAAAAAGCAGTGTGATCCACACCCTGTTTCTGGGCATCCAAGGAACAAAATATTTCTAGCATTTCCCTGTTGCAACTTAAATCATGGCAATGAAATTAAAAAAAAAACAAACAGAGAGGGCAGTCTATAGAAACCCCACATCTTCTAAGAAATACCTTCTGCAGCTAAGAAGGACTTCATGGTGCCTTTGTTAGAACAAATCTTTTCCATTACCTTTGAATGCCACCCATCCAAGCTAACTAATGAGCAAACACAAAAATTTAATGAGGAAAAGAGAAATGGGGCAGGTGAAAGTAAAAGTTGAAGTTCTACTCATGAAAATTTGCTGTAACACCAACAACATTCTCAGTATAAACAGTTTCTTACAAATTTCATTAGACCATTGTGCAGATATTACTCTAGTCATACAATGGTTTCATGGGCTATCAGGACAAAATGTCTAATGTCTGTTTGATATGAAGATGGCTCATACACAAAAACATCAGTGCTTTTCATATTTTCAGCAGTCAGGCCAGAACTCACAGATTAGTTCCCATTTTGTGATGGTTTGGAATACTTGGCAGTTGATTATTACTTGGGTTAGCACCTGGTAACTTCTTTTATATCTTTGACAAACATAATTCATAACCACAGCAGAACGTAATCCTTGATGTTTCAAAAGTTTTGAAACTTCCTAAAGGGGAGAAAACATCCTAGGTCTGTCTGAAAAAAAAAAAACAATTTTAAAATGAGCAGAGTACAGAATAGTGGTTTTGAAATTAGATGCCTTTAGATGATGAATGAGTGGCCATCATAATCTATACTTCTATAAAACATTAGGGAAAAATGTCATTATCAAAATATATTTTACTGCTCAAATCTGAATCCCCAGCAATGACCACGCCACATTCAGAACCCGTACTTTCTACAGGTATGATACAAATGAATAATCAAAGACCATGTTTTGCCATAGAGCAGTAAAGCAGGAGAAAGGAAATTATATGCCTGCGCAGAGGAGATGGGTACATTGAATCCAATTTGTGGACAATAGGATATAGGATTTATAGAAACTAGCAGGGTCTTTTTTTCTCATAACCTTGGTATTCTTGTTTATTTTTATGTTGCTTCAGTTTACTGGGGTTCTCAAACTGGATTTAAAGAAAAAAAAAACTTTTCCATGGAGTCCCAGGAAGAATAGTTCCAACATACTGCAAACATTTTTAAACAGACATTCAGTTATGTACATGAACAGACATAAAGTGATATATATTAACAAATAAGCATACATTTGCTAATTAAACTACATTCATATGAAACAAAAGAAATGATTATAGTATAAAAGATACTTATTCATTTAGCAGATGTTGAACATTGAGTATTTGAAAAGGTGGTATTAGTGGGTTTGTCAAATAGATAACAGATCTTGTAATTAGTGATTAGAAATTCAAAGAAATGGATGTGAGGGAAGAAACTCTATAGGGCAGAAATATCAAAAGTGTAGTTCAGAGACAATTATATATGGTTATCGTAACGTTTCTTTTAGCTGTAAAGAGGTTAGGTGGTAAACAGTGTCACAAAACTATATACATACCTGTGAGATGCTAGTAAAAGTATTCAGTTACTGGTAAACACTGGTTGTAGAGGGACATGTCTGTTGGTATGACAAGCTGAAGATTACAGTGGCATTTATCCTGAAGACATAAAGGAGCAAATCCATTGATTTAATGACTTCAGTGTCAGTTGTGTTTTAAATAAGTTTACATTCTGAATGAATCTGAAGACTCACCTGCACTATTAGATGATGTATTTCTAGTGATAAGTGAAGTTTCTCTACAGTGTAAAATTCTGTTGGGGGAATAGTGTTATATTACATAGATAAGGGTTGTCAGTTTTATAGCTTAGAGAGAATTATGTGTATTGTTCTTAGCTGAGAAAAAGAAAGGAGATGTGGTAGCTCTAAGCAGGTTAATAGCAGTTGTAAGCAGATTAATTCTTTGAGTGTTAATGGTCTGTTCTGTTGTTACAGTTTACTGCAAATGTGTCTGTTTTATTATAATATTACTAAAGTTTGTAAGCTAAGGTTAGTGAAGACTGGGGCAGAAGAGGGCAAGAGAGAGATAACAGTACAAAATTAAAGGCTATATTTCATCTAAGTATGACATTGAGGTAGATTTGTACTCTGACTAATGTGCCAGTTTTTGAATACTAATTTTCTATGATGTGGGATGTATGGTGCTTGAATTGCAACTGCTCATGATGATGGTCATGGTGATGACATACGGTAATTTTGTGGTTTACTTGTTCTATCATGATGCCGTTGGCAGAGATGACAGCAAATATTATTGTTTTGCTAGAGATGTGTTGTGGGATAAAGAACAGTTATTTATTTTATTTTTTTAAGGTTTAGAAGTAGTTCTGAATTGTTACCTATGTTCCAGTCACTAAGAATTTTTGTGTAGAATCTTAGGCTCCAGAGATAGTTTTGGCAGAGTGGATTACAGTCGAGTCATCAGCATGTTGAACTAGGGTAACATTTTTTGATGAATCTGTGTTGTCCTGAAACAGGCATTGTAAAGCTTATGTCAAAGTTCTAGTTCTACACTACCCATAACCAGAATCAAAGAAGAGAGCCATTACTGCTAAGTCCCTTACCACAAAGGTCCTTGGTAAGAGATGACTGCTAACTTGTATGGATCTGAGGCTGAATGTACTTAGTAACAGTGAACTATTACTCAAAAGGTAACATTAGTATTAATATTAATATCTGTATTACTTTTGACATGTTTGTGGTTTCAAGATGATTTTATGTGTTTTATATGTAATAGCAGTATCCATATTACTATATTTTTATAAGTGGATCTAGGTATCTAAATATACAAGACTAATTATGTTGACTTTGTTAATGAATTTTGAGGAATGCTCTGTTTGGTTTACACAATTTATTTATTTATTTGTTTTTCTATTTAGTTAATTTTATTGCAAGGTTATTTTTGTTGTTGTTTTAGATGGTTTTGTTTTCTTTGTTTGTGGGTTTCATAGCTAGTGAGTGATGATCGAGTTGTTTGTGTTTTAATGACTAATTTTTATTTTAATTGCATTTGTTAACTTAGTGCTCGGTGTGAAGCTGTGTTCAGGGATTAGGCAAAACATTTGAGAGCTTGCTGTAGAAAGTCTGGTAGAGTACTTCACTGTGTATTTATATGAATGGAACAGAGAAAGCCACCATTAGAGCTGTTAATGGTGTTGCTGATTTTGCAAATATGAAGGGGTTTGCTCAGGACAGCATCACTTGAGGTCCTACTGGCTTGGCTGAGGACTCCCTAAGGAAAAAGGGAAAAGTGATAAGTAATAGTACTTATGCCCTTAATCTTAGGTAACAGTAATCATGCCCTTAATCTTAGGTAACAGTAATCATGCCCTTAATCTTAGGTAACAGTAATGATGCCTTTAATCTTAGGTAACAGTACTCATGCCCTTAATCTTAGGTAACAGTAATCATGCCCTTAATCTTAGGTAACAGTAATGATGCCTTTAATCTTAGGTAACAGTAATCATGCCCTTAATCTTAGGTAACAGTACTCATGCCCTTAATCTTTTCATGATAAACATTTGGAGACATTCATATTGGATCATACGTGTGGACAGATATGTGCAAAATGGAGCGGTGCAATCAATAATGGGCCCAATAAGGGAGGAAAAGAGTGGCATGATGATATCCTTAAACCTGGAGAAAATACCCTTCATAACCAGCCAGGCTGAATGGAAGGATTTCCTAATAACCATCGCTGCATGATAGTAAAATGTGAGCTTATACACACAAACATACATATATACATACATACAAAATATTTCAAATGCATGCAATAATGTTCTTTTAGCCTGCCCATACACCAAAACAGTAATTTCCATAATGTTTCCAAGCTGCTCTTAAAGATATATAAACCAGTGCTTGCTTTAATGTAATTTGGTAGCCTATTAGTCATTATCTACTCTGTCAAACAAAAAAAAATATTATATATCTAATTCATATATAATCTCCTACACAGAATGTGTGGGATGTCTGATGCCCTATTCCATTAGTGTTTCTCACCTCTGACAGAACCTTTTATACTTACTCAGGAGTAATGTCTGGAAAGGAAAACCTACAAAGGGTCAGGTGTGTGTAAGCTAGGTGGAGAGAGAGGGGGGAAGGAGCTTGAACTGAATTTTTCTGCTAATAGGTTTGCTATGTCTTCAGGGGCAGAGCAGGTACAGCTGTTACATACCAGTCTAAAACAGTATCAGTGCTATTTATTAGGTTCCTGATATAGTTGAAAAAGGACTTGTAATTATCCTTGATAGAAGAGGCAGTTTTAACTTCATACTTAGTTTGAAAAATCTGATATTGCTTCCAGGCTCTTTGTTTAATTTCTTAAGCTTAGACATAAGGTGTGGCGTTTTCAGCATGTTACTAAGGCTGATGAGTTATTTTACTTTGCTGTAGACCTTATTTATGATAGGGGCACAACTGGGAACTGCAATAGTAATGGAATAGAACCAATGTCTCAATGCAGATAATGAGGTATGAATAGAGCCCCACCACCATGCCCCAGGATTCCCACTCCTCTTTTCTTGATACACTGGAAAATATTAGGGTTCAACCAACCACCCTAATATTGGGCGATTTCAACTACTCCACCATTAACTAGGAAAACTACTCATGCACCAATTCCTTCGCTCAGTGCTTTCTGGAATTCATAAATTCGAATGCACTGGATCAACTTATCCACACACCCACCAGGGGCAACAATATCCCAGATCTAGTCATTGTCAACATGAGTGACCGGTGTTTCACACCTGAAGTCAACACCTTGTTGGTCAGATCTGAACATAAGCTAATCACCCTAGATATCCACATCCCACCTCCACCCCCCCCCATTAAGGAAAAGGAAAACACAGTAAAAAACTTCTCCAAAGCCAACTTCATGCTTCTTAAGACAGAAGTGGTGAACTTCATGATTCCCATGCAGATGGACAATACAGTTATGACTGCTGAAACCTACACAAATGCACTCTATAAGCACTTACACGAGTGCGTGGATCATGCTATCCCAAACAGAAGCAAGATGCTATCTTCCAAAAAAAGGAAGCCAATCTGGTGATCCCCTGCCATAAACAAACTCTACAAAAGAAGGAAGAAATTGTTGCAAAAGAGAGTAAAATCCCATGAGTGGAGGAGCTCCCTGGTCAGGCTCAGCAAGAAGCTGAGATCCCTTAGAAGATCCTGCAAAGCTAGCTATGGAAACAAGATTGCCACTGATTCTAAGGACAACCACAAAGCATTCTATAACTATGTCAAGAATCTCAATGGCAACACCCAGATCTGCTCTGAGTTACAGCACAATGGCACAAAAATTACAGAACCAAATGATATTGCCAACATCCTGGCAGATAGTTTCAGTGCTAACTTTACCCCGCTCTCACCCCCTAAATAGCCCATATCTATACAGGAAGAATGCAGAGTCCCTGTAATCACAACTTCACAGGTAAAAGCAGCACTATCTAAAGCCAAAAATACAACATTCATGGGACTGAACAATATCCCAGGCTGCATTTTACATGAACTTCAGAACAAACTGGCTCCCCACCTAAGCAACATGGTCAATCATAGCCTTACGTCAGGATTTGAGCCCACTGAATGGCGCACAGCAACAGTTATCCCACTCCACAAAGGGGGAGCCACCACTGATCATGGGGACTATTGCTCTTTTAGTCTGATGAGCCTGGTCTGCAAGGCCATGGAATGTATCATCATGGAATTCATAAACAAAGACATTGGTAACCTCCAGACTCTGGACCCACCCAGTTCGGGTTTGTGAAAGGCAGATCTTGCCTCCTGAACCTTGTTGACTTCATTGAGGCAGTCACCAAAACCATAGACGAGGGTAAGGTGGTTCACACAGCCTATCTTGACCTCGTCAAGGCTTTTGACACCATCCCCTATTCTGGAATTATAGCTAAACTCACTCAACTAGGTATAAATACCTATGTCACAAGATGGGTTGCCAGCTGGCTCACTGACAGAACCCACACTGTAAAAATTGCAGACTCTAAATCTGACTTCAAACCAGTGACAAGTGGAGTACCACAGGGTTCAGTCCTGGGACCTCTCCTGTTTGGGTCTACTTCTCTGAAGTACAGGCTAACACAGGAGGCCTCTGGTTAATGAAGTTCACAGATGACTGCAAACTAGGAGCTATAGTCGACTCCCAAAATGATGAGGACATCCTACAGAAGGGCCTCACTGAGACAGATGTCTGGTGTCAGAGCCGTGGCCTCAAGCTCAATGCCAAAAAGTGCATTGTTATCCCCTTTGATAAAAACTCTGTACCCATGAACTACCACATAGGCGGCAGTCTTCTTAACACCAAATGTGTGATAAGAGATCTTGGGACCCAGGTGGATAGTAGTCTCTCCTTTGATAATCACATTGCCACAGTACTGAGGAAATCCTTCTGCATGGCACACCTTATCACAAAGGGGTTCTCATCCAGGAAAAAAAGAGGTCATTGCTCCCCTCTATTCGACACTCATTAGACCCATTATAGAGTACAATGCCCCTTTTGCAATGTACCTCACAAGACATCTGCAGCAGCTGGAAAGGCCACAGAAGTACCTTACAAAGAGAATTACTGGCCTCAAACAGATGCCCTACACCGATCGTCTCAAAAAACTCTAGCTTTACTCTGTAGCATATTGCCTACTCTGAGGTGATCTCTGCCTAACATATAAAGCTATGTCAAACCCAGAGCTGTTGGACATGCTACACCTAAAGAAATCCCAATCCCTCTGAACTACATGCTCTAGGGACCTAAACCTTGTCACCACAATAAACAGGACTTGCTGAAGGGATAGATTCCTGTCCAAGAGACATCCCATACTCTCGAACAAACTACCCATCTATGTCAAGCAAAGTTCGTCATTAACATTCTTCAAGAAAAATCTTGATGAGTGGATGGGAAATAGGAAATACACCCAAGGGATCACTTCTATGCCTCTGCTCGACAGGGGCACAGGAAATTAACTTTCTTGGGTTGGCGTAAGCCAGGGAACTTTGTTGGATAGGCTTACTTAGGCCCTTGGGCCAATAGCCTAGTACCTACCTATGAACCTATGAACCTATGTATGCAGTGTCATTTGTTGTGGTTTGATTTCTCCAATTATTTTGGGTTTCAATACCATGATGAGAATGAACCCTATTTATAAGTCAAAGTGTGATTAAAGTTCATGAAATTAGTATTGTTTCAATCTTTGATGTTAGCCAAAAGTGGTCTTCGGAGTACCCAGAATGTGTTCAGAACTGACTCCTGTAAATCATTCAGAGTTACATGTACTGGTAACATATATAAATATGACTGTATTCTCTTTTTTATGGGACTCATAGCTCTTACTGCTATTGTAACTGTCTAAGTTTTCTTCCATATTACCCTCATTTCTGCCGACAAATCCTGATATTTTATGACTTTGTGTCTCTGTATGTAGGATACGTTAATCACTGGGTGTAACAATTTCAGTGATCAGTGTTACCTTTATCTTCTGTTTTGTTGACTACTGAATCTAGTTTTCTCACATCTATTTTTGAACTGTTGGTAATGGTGATCCCATGTGATACTAACGTCATCTTTCTCTACAATGCCTTGCGGGTCATGTTTCCAATGCTTCTCAGCTACTTCAATATTAGAATATTTATACACTCTCCAATGCAGCAGTCTTGCCACATTATCATGCATTTCAGTATACTTTCCCTCTGCCGTTAGTGTATCACACCCAGCAACAAGATGTGCGACTATTACTAGTTCTGTTTTGCAAAACTTGCAACTGTCTGTTTCTCCAACCTGTTCAATGGACTTTGTGCACATCGTCCACTATCCTGAACTGCCAATATTAAGCTTTCATTTTCCAGTTTTAAATTCACCTGTCCTTAACCATTCCTGCATCTGATCCTGATTGACATGACATTTTTCCAGATGTTTTCTGTACTTGCAAGTATATTGGTACCTTTTCCACATTTCTTGCTTTCTCATTTAACCCTTCTCCTTACATTCTCTCTTTTGTTTTTTGGCATATTCAGTTGCTGCCCAATTTTTTAGGACTTCAGGCTGGGTTTCCATTCCTGCTTGACACTGATATGTTTCTGCTTAACTCAGCAGGAGAGTCATCTTAGACTTGTTCTCTTCATGTTTTAAAATGGTCACTATGTTTAGATATTGTGAGGTCATCAAATATGTATGCAGTCTTTTGATTGCCGATCTATACATGTAGTCAGTATTGAGCAGGCCCATACCTCCTTTGGAACAAAGAATATATAATCTTGGTATACATACTGATTTGTATATCATTTGATACGCATGAAGCACTTTTCTTGTTTTCCTGCCCGACTGATCCAATACCTTTTGGTTTAGTCAGTCACCCCTAAACTGTAAGTTAGAACAAGAAGAGCAAATTGGTTTATAGCTTGGACTTTGCTCCTAGATGTCTGGGCTGCTTTTGATATAAATTTTAGTCTTCAACAATATTTTTTGCTGAGTTTTGTTCACATTTGTTCATGTTTTATTGTCACACCCTCATCAATTCCCAAATAGTTATACAGTTCTTCCTGCTCGGGTTCCTTTATATCACATTCCTGTCCCAGGTTGATATTTTCTTGGTGCTGCAGCCTTCCTGCTTTAAATGCTGCTTTTGCACATTTATCAAGACCAAATGACATTCGTATATCATCTGAGAACCTCCTTAAATGATGAACTGTACAGTTTTAAATTATCCACAAAAAGAAGAAGAGAAGTATTTAAATTTTTTTTCTGGGAACCAAATTGTAACAATGACCTAATCTGTTAAGTAGACAGCTTATTGGGTTGAGGGCAAGGTAAAAGAGCAGCAGTGATCAAGAGTCACCCTGTAATATCCCCCCTTGAATGTTTATCCTTCGGATAATAACTTGTCCATTATGATGGCTTAGCTACAAAGTGGGTTTCCACTGTTTCTTGCCACTGCAATGTTATTGATTAGTGTTAGGTGTATCTTATACATCTGCAAGCACTTCTTTATCCATGAATGTGGGATGCTGTCAAATGCTTTTTCTGTAATCTATCCATGCCATACCTAGATTCTTCCCCTTTCAACAAGTGCCCATTATAACTTTATTTAACAATAAATGATCCTTTGTTCCATGAAACTTTCTTTTGCTACCCTTTTGTTCTATTGCCATGATTAAGTTTTCTTCTAAATGACTATAACCTTTGTTGGCATCAATTCCAGTATATAGTTTATCCATCTTCAGAAGAGAAGTCATTGGTCTATAATTTGGATACCTTGCAGGTTTACTCTTAAGGAGGAGTAATGTTTTTCTTGTTGTTAACTAAGTTGGTGTCTGTTTGAGATGTGTATATAACTAGTTCTTACTCAGGGCTAAATCTTTGAGTAAAGATGTTAATACCTTTAGCCAGCAGTTAGGTATTGCATCTTGGGTTTTCTAAGTAGGAGCTTTTCATAATTTTGTTTCAGTTTCTGTGGCCTTTACTTCATCCTATGTCATATGCTGTGCATTTGAACTCCTTACTGTTTCTTTTAATGTTGCTATCCATTTAACACATCTGTTATATTCCTTATGCTCTTCATAAATATTTCTTCAAAATGTGTCTATTTCTACTTTTTTGCTGGTGTTTCTATTCCTTTTGCTTTGTGTACCCAGTTATGTCTAAAGATGTTTTGGATCACCAATGAATTATTTATTTTGTTCTGTTCCTGCATATTTTCTAAGTTTTTTTTGCCTGTGATGATCTCTTTAGTGAAACAGTATATGAATAAATCCTGGTCTGTTTTGATATTGTGCATTACTTCTATTATGCCTGTCTTTTCAAGTAGTTTTGTTGATCTGTTCTTTCTTTTATATTTTTCTAACAGTGACACTTCTTGTCTTAGTTGCTTTATAGTTCTATTTATTTGATGCTTCCACAATGGCATTTTATTTCTTCTCTTCGTTTTCCTTATTACTCTGTATTTTTGCAGTAAGACTGTATCTGTTATTAGTTTAGCTGCACACAGATATATCCTGTTTACTTCTGTTATATAATATAAATTTCTGTTAATAGTCCTGATTACACTGTTCTTCTGTTTATACAGACTTTGAACATGTTGGGTCTTATAATTTCTGTAATATATTTCTTTCATTGATTTTAATATGTCTATCCATCTCTGTTAAACAATTCCTCCCTGAGATCATTTTCGTCTAAACTGAGGGCACATGCTTTGTTCTCTGTTTCCTGCAGGCATTCCACATAAAGTTCCAAAATGTCTTCCTGTAATATATCCTCTTCATTTGCATCCTGCATCATCCATTGTTCATGCATATGGGAACTCATTGGCTCATTACTCCACAATATTGCTTGTGTGAAAGCTATCACTGTTTCATGCTCCTTCCGTTGTGGCAAAACTCTAAATGAACTTTTGTACTGGTTTTCTACTCAAGGCTCCAGAGCATCATCATGTCAAAGGTGATCAGAAGCTTCCTGGTCCACCGGTTTCTCATTAATTTGGGGACTCATTTCTCCATCATGCTGTGGCATTACCTGAGATGTATTTTCTACACTAAATCCTTCACTTCACAGGTAATACATTATGACAATTTCTATTTAATTAACTTCTCCATTACTAATCATTTTTCTTCTTTCCCTCATTACTTTCCTACTTTTTTGTTTTGTGAAATTTTCAGTCACAATGATATGAATTAGAATTGCTACAGCAAATACAAAATATGGTAGTAAAAAGAGGAGACAAAGCTATGCCATATTTTTCAGATAGGTCTAAGGATGCAACAAGTTCTACACAAAATGGAATGTTAAACAATATAAGATATGTAGCAACATATAGTAGGAAAACTAAAGCAGTGAGAAATATAATAGAAAAAAAATGGAAAATTCTTACAAGTATGCCTAAAATAAAGAAAATTGCAGGCAAGGGATCGTCTTTTGCATATAAAAAAATTTCAAATTTAAAGTCACGTTTATGTTATAAAGACTTGAAACATGAAATTCTTGAACAAAAGACTAATAAAGTAGGTACATATCCTTGCTATAATTGCACATGTTTTTATCCATCCCAATACAATAAAGAAATATACATTTAATAAATATGCTACATATAATACTTATAATATAGTTTATCTTGCTACCTGTGTGCAATGCTTAGCTTTTTATGTAGGTAAATGTAGCAGAAAGCTAAAAGACAGGATCACTGAACATAAATCTGAAATTAGAAGAAATATACAAACCAACACGTTAGCCAAACATATGAGTGAAAGTGATCAAGCACATAGGTGTCATTTTAGAGTGGTAGATGCTAGATATAGAAGTATAAGAGGAGGTGATTTAAATAATGACTTTGAAAATTATGAATATGAATGGATAACACTTTTAAATGCTGACCATAGACCCGGTTTGAATACAACTGTCAGCATCAAACCTGTACTGAGAAGGAAATAAATGTACCTCTAGTGTTTAAACCATGTAATTGTCTTAATTGGTTTTAATTGCGCCATAATTATGTCTTAACTATGCTTTATTTATTTTATTTTATTTATTTATTTTACATTTGTTTACCGGGTTAGTCTGACTGGATACATATCCCTTTTCAGCAGAGACCCGGGGAGAAAAGCTCCACAACTAAATAGAACAAACAATACATAGTCTAAGATCAGAAACATTCAAAATACAGATAGATTGAATACAAGTATATTCTATTAAATTCCACAGTTACAATGTTGAGTAGATACCCAAATATTTAGATAGGTTGAGAAGTAAAGAGGTTTGCGCTTTTAAGCACAAGGGAGAAGGCTATATCTACATAGACAAGTCGAATCTATGGTTATAGGAGAGGGCAGTCAAAGAGAAGAGGACGTGTATAGAGAATAAGTTTAAGTGAAACCAGTGAGATTTGGGTGAGGAAGTCCTATAGATAATAAAGAGTGGGTTGTAGGGAGCTATAGGGTTAGTCAGGATTGTCACAAGGGCATAGCCAGTGTGCCTTAAGAAATGACTTGAGACTAGTTTTAAAATGGCTGAGTGAGGTTGTTAGTCTAAGGTTATTGGGAAGGGAATTCCTTAGCCTTCCAATAGAATTGGCATAGAGAGCATCACCTCCCAAGTTATTTGATTTCATGGTTTGTACCAGGACACTGTTAGAAGATCGGAGGCAGTTAAGGTTGGAGTAAGGGGTCAGGAGTTTGTTCAGAGAGGGTTTTTTTTCTGGTTCCTTAATTATTTTAAATGCTTCCGTAAGTTGGTTAAATTTTAGAAGATTAGGTAATTCTAACCATTCAAGCTTCTTTAGGTTGAGACAGTGATGAGTACGGTAAGGAGACCCAGTCACAAATTTAGCGATATGGTTATAAGCAACTGAGAGTTTGTTGAGCTCATTTTTATTGAGGAAGGATAGGACCGGGGAAGCATACAGTAGAGTGGAAAGAAGGTGAGTTCGCGCTATAGTTAATTTGGTATAAGGAGTTAGAAAGTTCTTAATTCTGTACATAGAACCTAGTTTCTTATTAACTGTCTTAATAGTTTGAGTAATGTGAACATCAAATTTAAGCTTGTGATCAATAGTAACACCTAGTAGTTTAGTGTTGGTGACAGGTTCAATGATGGTGCCATTAATGGATTGAACATGAAAGATCTTATTATTAGAATGAGGCGGGTATTGGCCTGAGGGGATTCCTGCGGTGGGGAAGATTAGAAGTAGCTTAGTTTTTATGGGATTCAGTATGAGTTTCCGTTCCGAAAACCATTTTTCCACTGCCGCAAAGCAGTGTTGGGTGGCTATTTGGAGATTATGGAGGGAGACATCAGAACAAATCAGGGTGGAGTCATCTGCATATTGGATGCAGGTGGCTTTGGGGATGACTGAGTGGAGGTCATTTATGAATACAGAGAAGAGAAGGGGACCAAGTATAGAGCCTTGGGGAACTCCTATGGTATTTGGTAGCAAGAGGGATAGTTTGCTTTGCCACTGGACTGCTTGTTGTCTACCAGAAAGGTAAGCATCAAACCACCGTAGGGCTAGGTTATCAAGGTGAAGAGATTTAAGGGTGTGGAGCAATAGTTGGTGATTGACCATGTCAAAGGCTTTTGACAAGTCAAGAAAGAGAGCAGAAGTTATAAATTTGTTGTTCCGATTGTTATTTACTGAATCCGCAAAGGAAAGGAGGGCAGTGGTAGTGCTATGATGAGGGCGAAACCCATGTTGGGTTTTAGAGAGAAGATTGTTAAGGGTGAGGTAGTGTAAGAGTTGCTTGTGAGCACACCTTTCCATAATTTTTGCTATGGGTGACAAAATTGCTATAGGTCTATAGTTCGATGTTTCCGTAGAGCGGCCTCCTTTGTGAAGTGGGATGACATATGATATTTTCCAGATTGAGGGGATGGTGGCCTCTGTAATGGTTCTATTAATCAGGACTGAGATGGGATAGGCTATAACATCAGCTGCTAATTGTAGGTATTCGGCTGGGAGACGATCAGCCGATAGGGTGGATGGTTTGAGTTTCTTTAATAGAGTTCTAATATAGGAGGTGGATATAGGTTGAAGACTAAAGGCAGGTAGATTTTTGCCAATAGGACTGGCTAAGGAGGTGGAAGTAGTAGGTAACTGACTGGCTAGTGCCTGAACGGTCTCAGTGAAGAAAGAGTTAAATGAGTTAGCTATTACTTCAGGATCTTTACCTATAAGTTTTTCAGGGGTAGGGGTAGTTGATTTCCCAGAATAACGAAGGTTATTAAAACATGCCCAAAACTTCTTTGGGTTATTTTGGTGTTTGTCTTGGAGATGACATAAGTAATTCTTTTTATCCCGGGTAGTATCTGTTTTTGTAGAATTTCTGAGCTGCTGAAATTTGATACGATCTAGGGGTTCTTTGGTGTTACGCCATTTTAACCAGGCCTGGTCTCTGAGCTTAATTTTAGATCTGGTGTCTTTAGTTAGCCAAGGTGCAGTTTGGACTTTGGCTCTGATGGATCGGTTGGGTGCATGAGAGTCCAGTATATTTAGGAATGTATCATTAAAGTATGTAACACTCTCATCTATGGGGAGTGTTTTTAGCATGGACCAGTTACAGGATTTAAGTTCTGCTAGGAATTGTTCAAGAACAAATTTATTCTTGTTTCTAACTACTTTATATATGGGAAGGTTTGTTCGCATCAATTTATGCTTTATGATGAAGGTGGTAAGGTGGTCACTAAGATCATTGGGGAGGGTACCGGTGGTATAATTAGGTGTGTCTTTATTTGTAAGAATCCAGTTGATAATACTTTCTTTTTGTTGAGAGTTACCTATTCTTGTGGGAGATATTATATTTTGGGAGAAACCATATATGTTGATGGGCAGGGGATTCATCTGGTCAGAGTATTGGGATCAGTCAAGGTTAAAGTCTCCTAGGACAATTGTTTCCTGGGGGTAGTTTGAGGTAAGCCAGCTTAGTGTGAGCTCCACGGTTTCTAAATTTTTCCCTGGTGGGATATAGACTACAATTAGATTGATACACTTTTGGTTATTTAGGCATATTTTTAGGGCAATTAGTTCGATATTAGAGACCTTGGGGGGTTGTGTTGGGTTCATAATGATATTCAGTGTATTTCTAAACATTACTGCTATACCACCACTTTTTTTTCTCTCGATCAACCCTAAGTATATTGTAGCTAGGTGGAAGAATTTCTTCATCCTTAGTGGATGGTTTGAGCCATGTTTCAGATAGACACATGATGTCTGGGAGATGTGTGGCTATCATAGCGTGTAGATTATGTATCTTGTTATTTACACTTCTTAGGTTAAGATGGAAGATGAGGAGAGAGCTAGAGGATCTATGAGTTAACATAGGGGTGACGGGGTCTAAGACCGTGGATGGGCCTGGGTTAGGGTGAATATCTCCATCTTTAGTAATACTTGCTTTCAGGTGGTCTAAGAGACATAGTAGTTTACTAAGTATCTTCAGACTAGATTTTGTAATGGTTACTTTAGGATAACGTTGGGTGAGATACAAACTTTTGGGGCGTGATGTTGTCGTGGGGCAGTTAGAAGGAGAGATTAGATTCAAGGGAGGAGTTAGATGATTACTGGTGTGACCATTTGGGAAGTGAATACCCAGTAGGGTTTGGTTCTCATACCATGATAAGAGATAAGGAATCAGTAGGAGGAAAAACTAGTGGTGGGATGATAGAGTTCATTATTTTGCCAGTCTAGTAGTCAAGGCTGATTAATTTTATATGTGGGGTTAGGAGGGCCAGCTAGTTAATTGGTAATTAGCTAGAATTATGGGAGGAGATAGGCTAACCGCAGGGGGGCTATGATTGGTTCAGGGGTTGAGTGGGATGGGATTATGACCTAATAAATGTGGATATAGCGGGGGCGGGTGGGATATGGGGGCAGGGTGGTGAGCGGAATGAGCCCGAGCGTGAAGCGAGGGATACACCAGTCAGGAGTTTGCAGGGTCCTAAAGTCCAGCTACCTGTAAGTAGAGAATACAGCTATTGTGCACTGTTATCTTTTAAAACTTAGCACCTAATTTTGTGTACTCTTGGTATAATTAGGCTAGGTTTGTCTGCAACTTCATTGGCTTAACAATACCTAACTTTAGGAATAAAAGTAGTGGATTTTAAGTAACTTGTTAGGAATAAGTTGTATGGACAGGGGCTACCAGATTAAGTGAAAGGTACTGTTTTGTCCCTGCCTACAAGACGCTTTACAATACTACTAAATTTTAATAGGGTATCCTTTTTACCCTATTTACGTGGGAAGTAGTTGGCTGACACCGTAGTACTTGTAGCCTGCATGTGCATTCGCACCATAGGAGCAGTCCCTCTGCGTATGTTTGGGACCCACGCGTTTGTAGTTAAGGGGGCTATCTATGGTAAGATAGGAAACAAAGATTAATATCAGGATAGTATACTACTCTAGTTTAGTAAAGCTTATGGCCTATACATTTAAATTCTTGTAGTCAGGGATACTCTTAAAGAAAGGATTGATATCAAAGTTCAGTACCAAACAAAAATGGTTTTCATGTCCTTAATATATTATGTATAAGGGAAAACAACATTAAATTCAATTAGAGATATAAGCCAAGATATGCACCAGTCAATCTTAATATAAAGCAAGTTAAAGATAAAGCTATAGCTTTGCTGGTTGAGTAGTTTAAAACACTACTAGAGGCAGAAGCACGTGCAGCGTTAATCAGATTCCCCAGGCAATACAGTAGTAGATATAATTCTACACATACAAGCATATAAAACAAGAGTCGCTAAAACACACATTCCCCACAGCAAACTGGCTATCAGCTAGATTAATCGACTAAGCAACAGTGGTTTTACACAGTGATATACCATATAGATTTAAGAGAACAGCAATGCTAACTTTAAATATCAGTTTCATTACTTAGACTGGTAATATCTTAGAGTGAAATGCTGTCGCCTCGTGTTACACTGCTTATTACTTAACATAAAATGCTGTCGCCAAGACCATCTAAATGACTAAAACAACAGTGGATTAACACAGGGATTTATAGCATAAATGTGAGAGAACAGCAATGCCAACTTCGTATATCACTTTCGTTACTAGAGCTGCTTAATTCTTAGAGTAAATTGCTGTTGCCTAGAGTTGAGCAGCTTGCAATTTAAAAATAAATATTTATTATTTATTATTTATTATTTTTTTTGTTCTTTATTTATGATTGGGCTGTGTTGTGATTGTTTGTTATAACAGGAAATTAATATTTGTCAAAAGGAAATTATTTTTCACTTTATGTTACACAGTGAAGAAGGGATTACCTGAAAATTTTGTGGATTTGTGATTTGTGGAGTTAAATAAACTGCATCTTATTTGGATTCAACATGTCCGCATTTGGGATCTTTGTTTTGTAGTACTTAATGTTTTGTTATCCCAGTGGTTTACCTTCATGCTGGATTTATGCTTTTGGATTTCTCCATCTATCCCATCTCCAGGCATCTGACAATACCTTCCCCATCTAGTCTCCCTTTATAATGCTTTAAAAGTGAGACCCTTTCCATAAATAATAACCTTCCTTATCTACATCTTTTATACTGTATGGTTAGTCCTCTTTGTTTCCCTTTGCTTGCTGTTCTCCCATTTCCAGTTTTCCTGTCTACCCCCTTTCCTTTCCATCTGATGATGGACAGAGTTGCAGGTTGCGACTTTATTGTGTCCAGTCACATTGATGCATCTGTTGACTAATGGGATGTGACAGTGTAAATGTTATTCATCAGTATGGAATTTGGAACATTTATAAAGGGAAATGGAATTCATTGTTTAACTTGCCCATTCATACTTCTCCTTGTGTCGAGCTTTACATTGAAGGAAAGGGCAGAGAAATGCAATATTACATTGTGGCAATGAAAATGCCTCTTAGTGTTAGCTTGGGTATAGAATTAAACCTCAGGTTATGACATTTATACCAAGCAGAAATGCATTATGAGTTGCATTAAATGTGCATTTTGCAGATCTGAATGTTGAAACTTAAAAAATAAATAAATAAATAAACAGCAGCTTCAGAAGCAGACTTTTGTTAAAAGCACCAATTTATGATGTTTTTGAGAGTTTCTTTCTTGACCTGTGTGTGTTGTACAATGGTCATGGATAATCCTTTAACTATTAGGACACATACTGAACACCAGATTCAGAATGATACTGTATGCTTTTTTAACATGAAAAAGACATGGAAGATTCACTGAGAAGGAAAGACCTTGTCCCCTGTTTGTTACTAGAGACATCTCATATACTTGATTCAGCTAACAAACCTGCAACTGTGTTTGTTGTAAAAACATCAGAAGGGATTTATACTTCTGCCTGCTCTTACTGCAAACACATTTATTAAATGCTTCATACTAGTCTGTTGCTACCTCACTTAGGTATCCTACAAATGAAAGGCATGTTCCAGTCACCGAAAACTGTCTATTAGACAATGATGTTCATATTGGAATGCGCTTAATTGTGGAGTCCTGGAGAGTTCAGTGCAGTATTATACAACTTCCTGTTTATATCTTTCACTAGCTACATAAACTATCACTGTGCTTATATAGCCATAGAAATGCTACTTCATCCACGTTTAACAAAGTCCACTTGATACATCTCTCAATATATGAAAGACATTTCACAGTGGGAATCTAACCATAGCATTAACTTCAACTGTATTAAATACTATGTTATAGTATATGGCAAAGACCAAGTCAAACCACAGATTGTGCTCAGTTAACAGACTTGTATCATAAAGGAAGTAAACCATCTGTGAATATTGATTCAGAATAGTATAATTTATAAATGCAACATAACTACCAGGCTATATATTCTAATTTAATAAACCTTACATACAAGGAATTTAGAAGTTTTAAGCTATCCATGCAATGTCATTATTATCTCCGTTAACAGAATGGAATACAGCACCATGTTCTGCTTTTTCACCAAGTTCATTACTAAATTGAGTTGAATTAGTGTAATGAATATCTGTATGAAATATTTAGCTCTTACAGGTATGGATTATCAAATCAGGCAGCAGTCATTTAAGTTATGTAGAATTATCTATAGGCTTATTCATGGTAAGAAATACTTCATTACTATAGCCTTTAGTAATGCAAAACAAAGATCCAGAAATGAGAAAAAAAATTTAATTATGTAAGAACACTTTGTCACGAGAACAAGTTTATATTATAAGGGCAAATAAGCATGCTAAGACATGTCGCTTTGATATCCAAAGTATATTTTGAATTTGGACTAAACTTCTTCCTAGAACTGGAAGATCTTCCTCAAAATCAGTTCATAAGTAGGTATCATAAATGTTAAATGTAGCATAATACGGTCCATAGCCATTGATGGTGTATGACCTGCAACATACGTCTCCTTCAATTTATAAAATTAGTCCTTGGAATGAGCACGGATTTATGTCACATTTACTGAAAGGCTAGCAATCAACCAAGAACTTCTTTATTTAAAAATGAAACAAAACTTTAAAAATATAAACTCCTAGCAAAATGCTAATACACATTACTGAGTGCAAAATCTATATTAGATTATTTTTCAAATTCTGTGCTTTTGAACAATGGAAGCTTTGCAATTTGATTATGAAGTTTAATGCAGACAGTCCTTGTCAATGTCAAATTAAGGAACCCTTTCTCATTTAGAAAGGGAATTAGGTGGAATTACTATGTGAGCCTTGATTTGTAGTGTTATATGTCTTAAGGGAATAAAATAAAAATGCAAGCAGATAGATTAGAAACTATTAGAGGAATATGCAGAAGGTGGTTTGCACTACCAATACTATGGGTATATTAAATGAAGAGGATATCAAGAAACTTTTGGAGGTGATTAAAGAGTTGCTAGAAAAAATAACATGCTAATTATACAAACAGGTGTCTTTGCACAGGAAGAGAGATGCGTGATAAACTGAAAGAAGTCATAAAGTCTTATAAATCAGTAAATGGAATATTTGGGGATAAATTTGGGAGTGCACATTGTGGTGAAGTCACCTGGAAACAAATATTAGACATAGCGGACTCCTTGATTAAGCAACATTACCATTCAGGCAAAAGAAAGACAACAGTAATTTTAGAATCATTGACACTACAATTGTTTAATTGTACAACATCTATTTTCCTTCCTGACTGGATACAGGCAAAGTATATAAGAAGTTTGGAAAGCTGCCTGGGTAAAAAGATTGAATCTTGTGCAGAAAAGTATTTTAAATGTTTAATGGAAAAACCTAGCAGCCTTCATATGATATATCCAGTACTTTTGTTCTGTAGCTTGATCTGCACAGTTAGCTATATGCACTGATAATGTCCCCCATACAATATAGTCACTGCTTGATGTTGGAAGCCGGTTTCTGGCTAAGTCTTTATCATAATTAATAAGATTGGTTCAGCATAATGGTATGACTCATAGAAAGTATTATGGTGAAGTAAAATTCACGGAAATAAGGAATCTATTCCATACATCACAAGATGGGTTGCAAACTGGCTGAGTGACAGAACCCACAGGGTCAGAGTTGCTGGCGCCATGTCAGACTCAAAGCCTGTCACAAGTGGTGTACCACAGGGCTCAGTCCTGGGCCCACTCTTGTTTGGCATCTACTTTTCCGAAGTACAAGCAAACACAGGAGGGTTATGGCTGACAAAGTTTGCAGATGACTGCAAACTGGGCGCCATAGTAGAAAACACATCTGACACAGATATCCTTCAGAAGGGTCTCACAGAAACGGATAACTGGTGCCAGAGCCATAGCCTAAAGTTAAATGCCAAAAAATGCATAGTCATACCCTTCGGGAAAAACAAGGTTACCCCTAGCTACCAAATAGGTGGCAATCCACTGAGCACAGAAGAAGTTATCAGGGACCTGGGGACCCAGGTTGATAGTAGTCTGTCATTCGACACCCATGTAGCTAAAGTAGTTAGGAAGACCTTCTACATTGCCCACCTTATCATGAAGGGATTCTCATCTAGATCAAGGGAGGTCATAGTCTCCCTATACTCATCACTCATCAGACCAATGATTGAGTACAATGCCCCATTTGGAATGTATCTGACCCGACACTTGCAGCAGCTGGAGAGGCCACAAAAGTTCCTCACCAAAAGGATAAAGGGTCTCAAACATCTGTCCTATGCTGCCCGACTGAAAGAACTCCAGCTCTATTCAGTCGCTTACTGCTTGCTCAGAGGTGACCTTTGCCTAACATACAAGGCCATGTCAAACCCAGATTTGATGAATATGCTTCACCTCAAAAAATCTAGATCTGTCAGAGCCACAAGGGCGGGAGACTTAAACCTCAACACGGCTATTAATAGGACGTGCTGGAGGGATAGATTCATCACCCAAAGACTCCCTGTGCTGTGGAATAAAATCCCGGTATATGTGAGGCAGAGCACCTCGCTGGCCTTGTTCAAGAGAAATCTTGACCAATGGATGGGAGATCGCAGATATACCCCAGGGATTACCTCAGTGTCACTGCTCGACAGAGGCACAGCAAAATAATGGGTATAGTTCCCCATACTAAAGGGGTGGCGTAAGCCACAAAACTATGGGCTAGGCTTGTAAATGCCCTCGGGCAGATAGCCTAGTATGAACCTATGAACCTATGAACCTATGAAAGAAGAAAAAGACGAAAACTTTAAGATATCACATATAATGCTCAGCAATATGCCCACAAATAAGACAAACACAAGGTAGTCATAACTGGTGACCTAAATCTTAGACTGGTTAAGAAACCATAAAACAAAGTTACACAGGCTAGGTGTAGCATTCAGTCTTATTGGTTTCTGAAGGCAGAGGACCAAATTCTACCTTATTTAATAGGAGTCTTTTAGATACTTTACTTGTGAATATACCTGATAAAATGCTACAAGATTTGCCTAACATTCTGCGTGACTACTGTCTAATTCATTTAGTATTTAGTTCTAAAAATAGTAAAATCCTTCCTCAAATTGTGCAGACCAGCTCAATTACAAATAGTTCAACTGAAATAGATGCCACTATCTGGACACAGTTGTTTACTTGTGAGATGCTTCTACAACTGCTCTGACAAAATAAGTACACCTCCTCATTCTTTAACCTTATCATCCCTACACAGAATTGCTTGTATCACATGAAAAAGCTTTGTAAGTGAGGAAACAGCAACCCTGGATCACAAATATAATTAGGGGCCTCTTGAGATTATGAGATAAAGCATGGTCTGATTGGAAGAAGGGCCCAGCTAACTCAAGCAGTTACACTGTCACACTATGCACAACAAACTAAAAAGGAAATTGGTTGGCAGCCAAGTGGGTAAAAAGTGCTTACCATAGAAAGGCCTAATACATATACCAAGGTCACCTCAAGAAATTTTTGAAAGATCTAAAATACCTAGCTACTTCCCAGATCCTGTCTAAAATGAGTGATGGCTTTAGTCTCTCTCTCTCTCTCTCTCTCTCTCTCTCTCTCTCTCTCCACTCAGCTTTTAACAACATTTAAGAATAACACCTTTAATCCCTGCAGTCCTACTAATTCATTGTTTACAGTTACCACTACAATGCTCTCTTCCCTGTCACCACACAAAGCAATTCACTTTCCTCGATTTAACTTTAAAGCTATCACAAAAAAGTAGAAAAATACCTGGAAAGCAGACATCATGCCTCCAGCCAATCTTCTCAGACCACACACCTTAGTTTCCTCAAATTAAATCGAAACTTACTGTTATGGCTGGCAAGGGGTAAATTGGACCTATTTGGCCCAATAGGGTCATGGTCCCTTGGGGAAGCTCCTGCACCTGGCTGTAACAGGGTTCCTATGTCTTATATGGCACAGAGAGTTGATTGAGACACACTAAAGCAAAGTGCAAGAGATTTTTTACTGGTAGTCTTGCTCCCTAGTAGGTAAGTGGAGTGGGCAGCATTTCCCATCATGCATTGCACTACCAGCTAGTCCAGTGTTATTAGCAACTACATGCCTCTTGTATGGTTCACAGTTTTAGCTGCTCACTCTCCCACAGTAGTCACTTCCTGTCGCTAAGTGATCAAGAAGGTTTTCAACCCAAAACTGGTCTGACCAACCATCTGATTTGTGTACAGTAGCAGCATATATTCCTGATACACAACTTGAAATAGTCCAGGAAACCAGCAAGTGGAGGGAGGGTTGGAGTGGTAGGTGCTGGTGTGGTGGCCAGCTGAAGGGCCCCAAAAATATCCAGCTCAGGCTCTGCAGTTGCTAGGGTCAGCCCTGCTTACTGTCTAAATCTTTGCTATCAGTATTTCAAGCTTAGTCTCACCATCAGTATTCAAACTCTTAGTTTAAGCATGGACTGGTTCAACCACTAGTTAAAACCATGACTCCTGTATCTGCCAGTGACTTCAGAACCAATCTCTAATCTCTTCTTGCTTACAACAATTCTGAAAAAAATTGTATCTGAAGAAATACTAGAATAGGCAACATGGATTTTGTCCTACCTACAAAACAAGTTACTGCTATCTGTTCACTGGTTGATCAAATCTACACTAATAAGGAATATAAAAGATAATAGGGGCTATCTGGCTTGTTCTTCAAAAGGCATTTGATACAGTCAACTGTCCATTGCTACTTAATAAACTTGGAGACTTTGGCTTCTCTTCTGAAGTGCTCCAATGGTTTAACAGCTAACTCACTAATCAAAAATTTACCCTTGGTCCTCATAATACTTCCATTACAGGATCTACAGCCAAAGGTGTACCACAGGGGTCAGAACTCACTCCTTTCCTTTATTCATTTTTATAAATTACCTTCCCTGGGCCCTTTCTAATACCAGTTGTAATATGTATA
Organism: Protopterus annectens; assembly: GCF_019279795.1. Lineage (NCBI taxonomy): Eukaryota > Metazoa > Chordata > Ceratodontiformes > Protopteridae > Protopterus > Protopterus annectens. Next base: position 1,291,355,234 of record NC_056731.1, on the reverse strand, counting down.
ATGATGATATAGTCATAATCGAGAGCAATAAATATCAAATATGTCCTAAGGAGCTACGTCGCTATGTTCTTGAACTGGCTTAATAATAGCAGATGCACTGTCAATACAATAAAAAGCTCTGTACTACTTTTCAGAACACCTCAAAAATTGTGTAACAACCCCATTGTCATCATAAGTGACTGTTTAGGCAATCCACTATGCAGAGTCAATCAGCAAAAATATCTAGATCTGCAATTTGACCAAAGGAAAACAAACTTAAAAGAGACACTGGGTAACTGGACTCATTTCTTGCCATATTAAGCCTTCTCTTCAATTTTTTGCGTTGCATGATCTCAGTCAATGAGATAAGTAAAACATAAAACTACATTTGTACTCCATTAGTTCTGTTAAGCATGGAGGTGTTTTTTTTTTGATTGGGAGAAGAAATAAAATAAATGCCTTCCACACTGTCAGATATTTAAATATTACTCCTATTTGCTTATTGTATATGCTGTGTCTCAAATACCTGCATATTGTATGTATCTGTGTATATTGTATCAAAGTATTTTGTGTTTTTATATGACCTGTATTTGTCTAAATGGCCTGGGTTGTAGCTGAAAAACTTCCTCATACAGAAGCATTTACCTTGTTAAGAAACATTAAATAAAATAAAAATATATAAAATATATAAATTGGTTACCAGCCTTCACAAGATCTTTAGTGAATGTCCAATATTGCAAGAGAGACCATGCGACTTGTAAATATCCAGTAACACCAATACCATTAACTCTGTATCTTAAAAAGACATTAGCATAATTTACGCCACCTTTTAACAAAAAAAAATATAGTTAGATTGATTTATGACCATGGCATCTATTTGTATACATTCCTTTAGGACATTAGGCATTACCTCCATTAGCATATCACTGATCAGCATTTGCATCATAAAGAACTTAAAATGCCAATATCGTTTTTGAAATGTTTTGCTTTGTAAAGTCCGTATGGACCATACTAGTGATATATAAACTGTCCATATATCTAGGTGTCTGCTAGATTACTCTTTCTCAGATCTCCTTTTAAAAAAGCTTAAATTGCTTCTCTTCTGGTCAGGGGCTTCTGTAATTTTTATTGAACTGGACAGGACTCCTTTGGCTATTAAAGTCTGGAAAGAAAAAAATTTGAAATGGACACTTGCAATGTATATTAATAAAAAAGAAGGGAATTCTTTATATAGACACACGTTAATATGTCCCCTAGCGAAATACAAGTTTTTCATTATTGAAGAAGTTCAAAAAGATGAAAGAGGGGGCTTATGGGAAACTAAAATTGAATATCGGGAATTATATTGGCAGATTATTTTGGAGGCTAATAAATTCCCAGGTCTTAATGATAATATTTCCCTTGCACCTGTTCTTAGAATGAGGGCAGCTAGACTATGAAAACATATAAACATGCATGCAAACATTTTATGTCAATGGCCAATTTTAGGATTTAATTTTAGGATGTTAATTTTATGATTTATATTTCACAATCATGGTTATATAGGATTTCTCAAAAAATATTTTTAACATTAATATTTATATGTATTTAAAATATTTAAAATATTTAATATTTTATATTCGATATACATTGCAAGTTATTGTCTAACATCGCTTTATATTACTTCATATTACATTTTTATATATTTTAATATGTTTTATACTTAATATATTACCAAATGTCGGGTTATGTATTTGCAATTTTGCAATTTTCCTTTTGACCACTTGGTGGTAGTATTTAATTTAAAATATGGTTGTTTTAGTATATATTTATATATGTTGTACGATATATATTTATATGTAAAACACTGGATCCAAATTATATCAAATTATATTTAGTTTATGATGTAAATTTCATTTTTATTTTTTAGATTTATATTTACAAGTGACGTTTTTAACATATTTAAGAAACTGTAGAAGTTCAAGTGATATAAAATGAGGTTAGTGTGATGAATTAAACAGTAGGAATATATATTAATGAGTTGAACTCTAGATGTGATTGAATAATTCAAATGTTTGTTTAGGATATATAAAGGGTAATTTGTAATTATGGTGTTGTCTGATAAAGTCTGGATGTGTTGGATGAAAAACGCGGAGATTCGTTAAGCGTTTAACATTTGTATTTGTTAATAATAAACAGTTGATTTTATTTACGCTCGCTGTCCGGTGTTTAGTTTTCCTCATACAGTGCATTTGCTAACCATTTTAGTCCAACTGATGAAGTAGTTGATGATTCTCCCATTTTAGTGCAGCCTTCTTTAAGATGCTCACAGAGGTTACAGAATCTGTAGAACTACCACTGGCATCAACAGGGTCTGCCAGGGGGTGGAACAAGATGCCTATTACAAGCAGAATCAATTACACAGGACTTACAACAGGAGGGGGAGACAATGAACATTCTTTCAATTTTTGATTTTGATCAATACAAACTCAAAATTAGCGGACCAGCAATTGTAACCAACATGAACGGGGACTTTAAAATGTTTACCATTACTGATGGTTCTATTGAAAGTGAATATGCTGATTTATTTGCAAAAGGTTTTACTTTTGTCCCTTCTACTGGATCCAAAATAGAGGACCTTGTTATGGATTTAAAAATATTTTAATGAAGCTTAACTTTACAGTAATTGTTAGTGAATATGAAATGGAAGTTGTGGCCAATGGCTTTACCAGGAGAAGTTTATTTAAACCCTGTTTCACCCTTCATTGACTTTATTTGAAAAGTTATGTGAGTTTAACTTTAGGGCAATGCTTAAAACAAAGACTGAGGACCCCTGCTTTAATCTATTACTGAGCACCAACTACCTATGGAACTAAGCCAGAACAGGGACTTGAGAGTAATGAAACCAGATAAGGGCTGGGAAGTAGTTATCATGTAGAAAACCAATTATGTTAACAAAATAAGTGTACTTTTAAATGATGGTTTCTAGAAAGAATCATCCATAAATTATGTCAATGTTTCTTATAGGAAAATTAATTGTTTACTTCATGACTTATTTAATCAGAGACAGATTAATCATGACCTTTTGTTTTTCTTTTGGATGCTCGATACCCTTTAGTACCAACAATTTTTGGAATCCCAAAGATGCACAAGTATATAGAATATCCTCCTATGATACCAGTAGTTAATGCTGAAAAATCTAAAATTCACCCACTTGCCAAGTATGTAGACTTAACACTTGGGAACACAGTTGATCCTGTTGTACATTTCTGTAGAGATTCATGGGATTTGCAGGCCAGGTTGAGGGAGGTAGGTTTTTCAGATGACATTGTTTTTTCTTACCATTGATGTAGTTAATTTATTTAACATCTTTCCCATGATGTGGGATTGGAAGGGTTTCACACATTTTTGGTTGATTCCATCAACCTTTCATCAGATCTAATTAAAATCTTAGACATACTAATGGAAATAGCTTTAAAGAACATTTTATTTGATTGACTATACTTTCTACAAACACAGGGAGTGGCTATGGAGGCTGTATGTGCCCCTATATTTGCAAACATCATTACGATCTAATGAGAGAAGAAATTTGTACTTAATTATTTTCACCAACCCCCTTGAGCTATCTACACCTGGTTCTTGGATGATATATTTTTTTGCTTCGAAAAAAACACTGGGAATATTTAAGAGTTTATTAATTATATTAATTCCACAACATCTTTTTTGTGATTTCCTTTTACTTTGATACTAAAAAGATCAATTATTCAGACATAGAAATTGTAAAGGACACTTGAAACAAAAAGGTTCATAAGTAACATTTACAGGAAACCCATATACTCAACTCAGTTATTGTACTACTCAAGTTGCCATCCTGCCCATCAAAAACAGGCCTAGTTAATGGCATACCTCTCAACCTGTAAAATAATGACAATGGAAATTAAAGGAAATTAAAATATTAAGGGCAAATAAAATAAAAACAAAAATTAAAAAAACAAAAATCAAAACCACAACAAAACTATAGAAAATGTATTAAATAACACCTGTGAAGAAAACAAAACTGAGTTTTCACCTAATATTTCACATAATATTTTACCATCAAGTATTATTTTTACTCATCTAACTTGATTATTTATATGAACCATATACATTTTTATGTTCTCTAACATTGTAGATTTTACTTTGCTTTATTTACATTGTTTTATTAAAACAGAATTTATTATAAGGGTCCATATACTGGTGTTTATGTGTTTTTAGCTAATAATTTTACAAGTTTATAACTTTATAATTTTATTGAGATGTAGAATTTATCGCAATTTTACCATATTTGCATATTTTATACTATTACAATATTTTACAATATTTTACTGCACACAATTGTCACAACAATTAGATGTTTTTTTATTAAATTATAAAATTTACAAGTATGAAACACTTATTATTATAAATTTTATTTCTTATTTCTTATTTTTTATTTTTTATTTTCTTTAGTATATGTGTTAAACTGGGCATAGACATATATACAAGATGTTTCATATGTTTTTATGACATTTGTTTCAACACAATGATGTATATCAAAATTACAATGGCTTGTTTCTTTAAAAATGTTGTTCCTTAATTAATTGGTCTTAATTGTATGTAATTAGTGCAAGGATATAAAACATCTGATAGAACAATGGTACTTTATTCTGATGAAGTTTCCAGCATTGGAAATGAAAGCGCTTAATGTTCGATTTTATTTGTAATGTTAATAAATTATGTACGTTTTTTGAGCTACATGTGCACTGCATAGTCTTTTCAACTACACGCTTGTGGGACAGCCTTTATTGGTTCCTGTACAATGGGGGATTTTTTTGAAATACCTCTCAACCTCTTAGAGCAAGAAATCTGGACAAAGCCATAAGTAAAAGTGGGACAAAAGCCCAAACATAGGGACAATTTTTAAATATTGCTCTTTCAAACTTAGAAAGTTGACATTAACAGGTTTTACATTAGCATGAGTTTTCTGAAGGGTATGAAGTCTGAAACTCAAATGTCTGTCTTTATTTTTTTACTTCAATCTTTAATGAGTTGCCACTAATTTGAAAGAAAATTACAATTTTATGAAAAATGGGCCAAAAATATGAGGCATAAATCTGGACATTCTGAAAAAAAAACTGTACAGTTGAAAGGTATGGTTAAAGGCCGGTATATAAAGCTAGCTAGGATGGCTTCCAATAATGGGTTATTTAATAGGGAATGTAACACTTTTACTAAAATATTTCAAGTAAGAGGTTACCCCTGTGAATTAGTTCACAGAATATTTAATAAAGTGGCTATTAAAAGGATGGAATGTGTCTTTTACCCCCTTTTAATATCCAATAAGGTCTTGTGTGATGACAAATTTAAAGTGAGTCTGGTGACAGGTGATTACAACGTTTTTTCAATTCCATTATCACCACCAGAACAGTTGACCATTTGGATATTTTGACAAGCTTAGAAAAGAACTGGGGAGTGTTTTTGTGTTTCAATAAAATTTTAGATAAAATTGGAGAGAGTCCTTATGTAGTTTACAGAAGAGGTAGGAACATTAAAAATCTACTCGAAAGAAGTGATTGTCCACTTCTGAATCCCAACAGTAACAAGATGGGTACTTTTAAGTATGGACTTTGTCCACAGTGTAAATTTATTTTAGAGAATGAGGGTGTTAACGTTAACATTTTTATAAAAAATCTATTCTATTCCACTTGTAATTGAATAAGATGTATTTACCTGGCTAAGTGCCAACAATGCACTTGTTTTTATGTGGGGAAGACACTAAGGAAAGTTAAGGAACATATTTATGAACATCTTTATGACATTAAAAGAAGAAACACCAACAATTCCCTGTACAGATGTATAATTAATAACCCCACACACCATTTTCTTTATTTTTCTGGACTTGATAGGCTGGTCAAGGACCCTCAAGGCTGAATGCCTGTGCTTTTCTTGGGCATAATGATTGTTTATCAATATCCAGTGTGTTAAAATTACATCCATATTTCACTTGAAATTTTTAGTTTTATCATTCAAGGACAGATTAATATATTTTGGGACAAAGTATTATGTTTTGATGTTTTTTCTGTGCTTTTTTAAAAGAGTTGAAGGTCCTATAAGACAACATTTACTAGCTAGGTAACTCTTTATTTTTATTGGTCATAGCACTAGCATTTAGTATAGGAAGTTTATATAAGCTACAAGATATGTGCTTAATATTCTGATGAAAGCATTTACTACAAATTGATGAAAGTGCTTAATCTTTTCCAAATAAGCTTAATATTTTTTATTTATTATCTCATAGTCGCTGTTCCCTTTTCAGAATTATTCACTTTTTGTTATGTGTTTTTCTTCGGTTGGTTCCTGGTTAAGTACTTATACTCCCATTTTCTTTAGACCTTCTGATTTCAGAATCTTATATTGTGCACTATTGTCTTTACACCCCTATACCACCTTTTAATATGTGGAAACCTAACCCTGTCTGAAAACTCTTTCCATAGCAATGCTACTAAGAAAGACATTCTCATACTCCTGAAATACGTCACCACAAATTCACAATACTAAAGATATCCCCTCCCCAGCTCTTATTATAACCTTATCCCATGACAGCTCATACTCACACTCCACCCTTAATGTCAAAACATTACACTCACCGTATTTGTGACAACTTGTTCTTCCTCCACTTGATGCCTTCTGTACATGACAAAGAGTGCTTTCAGTCAATGTACGCAGCAGTAAACCCTGTCAACAAAGTATTTCACACAGTAAACTGCACCCATATTCACACACATTTACACACACACACACACACACACACACACACACACACACACGCACACACACACACATATATATATGCACACGAATGTGCAATACATAGGTATGTATATACATGCAAATATACATTGCCATGCATGTGCAATATATATATATATATATATATATATATATATATATATATATGTATATATATATATATATGTATATATATGTATATATATATATATATATATATATATATATATATATATATATATATATATATATATGGGTGTACTTCAAATACTAAAAATGCCACTTATTTACTTGAACCTTATGTGATTGAGACAAAAATATAGACCTGCCATATAAATGAACACCCAAAACCCCAATGGATTCACCAGGAAAAGGAGACAATCGGCCAACATGAACAAAAAAACAAACAAGAGCAAATCAAACCCACCCGTGTGGGGGTCTTTGCCCCCCCAAAACCTCCAATGTCGAGGCCTGTGCCCCCACCCACCCACACCCCCCTAACTAAGTATAACAACTCAAAGATCGCACTATAGAGGAGAAAAGGGCAACTCCCAAATGCTGGCTGACTGCCTCCTTTCCCTGGTGAATCTATCGGTGTTATGGGTGTTCGTTTATATGGAAGGTCGATTTTTTCTTCTCAATCATGAAAGATTCAAGTAACTGGCATATCACATACTTGAAGTAGACCCATATCTTCTTCTTTTTTTTCTACTTCTTCTTTCGGCTGCTCCCATTAGGGGTCGCCACAGCAGATCAACTGTTTCCATTTCTTCCTGTCCTCTGCATCTTGCTCTGTCACACCAATCACCTGCATGTCCTCTCTCACCACATCCATAAACCTTATCTTAGGCCTTCCTCTTTTCCTGTTACCTGGCAGCTTCATCCTTAGCATCTTTTTCCCAATATACTCTGCATCCCTCCTCAGCACATGTCCAAACCAACGTAATCTTGCCTCTCTGGCTTTGTTTAGTAACCTTCCAACCTGGGCTGATCCCCTAATATACTTATTCCTAATCCTGTCCATCCTCATCACACCTAATGCAAATCTTAACATCTTCAAATCTTCCACGTCAAGCTCTGACTCCTGCCTTCTTATCAATACCACTGTCTCCAACCCATATAACATAGCTGGTTTCACTACCATCTTGTACATCTTCCCTTTCACTCTTACTGGTACTCATCTGTCACAAATCACTCCTGACACTCTTCTCCACCCACTCCATCCTGCCTGTACTCTCTTCTTTACCTCTCTTCCACACTCACCATTACTCTGAACTGCTGATCCCAAGTATTTAAACTCATCCACCTTCACCACCTCTACTCCCTGCATCCTCACCATTCCTCTATCCTCCCTCTCATTCACACACATATATTCTGTCTTAGTTCTACTAACCTTCATTCCTCTTCTGTCTAGAGCATATCTCCATCTCTCCAGGGTCTCCTCCACATGTCCCTTACTCTCACTACAAATCACAATGTTATCTGCAAACATCATAGTCCACGGGGACTCCTGTCTGATCTCGTCTGTCAACCTGTCCATCACCATTGCAAATAAGAAAGGGCTCATGGGGATATACAAGCCAGTGCATTTGTTTGTTCCGGTCCCAAGCCCAGATAAATGGGTAGGGTTGCATCAGAAAGGGCATCCGGCGTAAAATTTTGCCAAATCATACATGCAGACAACAGTACAGACTTGAAGTAGACCTATATATATATATATATATATATATATATATATATATATATATATATATGTGTGTGTATATATATATATGTGTATATATATATATATATATATATATATATATATATATATATGTCCCTATCAGTTGATAAAGTTTTCAGGAATTTGAAATTCATAGTGTTGAGACCACTTGACTTTTTGAAAATTCAATGCTTTTGAATGGAGGTACAGCAGTGCAGATCAGAAAATGTAGCCTTTTCCTCACGGAAGTGTGGTCTCAGAGTAGATATATATAATTTAGAGGGGGTGTGGGGGTCACAGCCCCACACATGGGGGGTGAAGGTGAACTTGCTACCCTGCAAAAACTTCAAAAAAAGTATTTTTTAATGTCAAGTTTTTGGAAACTTGATCATATTGTTTCAACTGCATGAATATCAAGTTTCTGAAAACCTATACATATATATATATATATATATATATATATATATATGTGTGTCTGTGTGTGTGTGTGTGTGTGTGTGTTTGTGTGTGTGTGGGTCTATACGTAGATATATTTTTAAATATACTGAGTTTGGTTCATTCTTGATATCTGATGAAGTGGAACACTGAATCCGTGAAAGCGCTCACATTTCATTAAATATTTGTATACTTTTTAGTATCTGGTTGTTGGACTTTTTGCTTGAAGTGAACGTTATTAGAAGAGTTTGTATCCAGCTTGCTGCACTTGTTGAGGGGAAGTTTTGGGGTATTTTTAAATATGTCTATATATATTTATATTAATATGTATAATATGCATTCACCCACATACCTACATATTTCTGACATTGTATATTTTTATAAAAACACCCCTGTTATTCTTATTCTATTAACTGTAAAGGAATCTTTGATTTTCATCCAAGCCAACACCATTATATATGTATACATATAGCTATCTGTATGTGTGTGTGTGTGTGTGTGTGTGTGTGTGTGTGTGTGTATGTGTGTGTATATATATGTATATATATATATATATATATATATATATATATATATATGGTTCCCATTCAGAAGCCTGAAACATCATAAGCCTGAAAATCAAAATCCTGAAACCAAAAGCCTGAAAATTCAGTATCCTGAAAACTCAAAATCCTGAAAGCCCAAAATCCTGAAAGACCAAAATCCTGAAACTCAAAATCCTGAAAACACAAATAATGCTAATATGTCACTATAAAGACACTAATATCTACCAACTGACCCTGACCCTAACCCTAACCCTAAGGTCCGTCACTATCACACTCTCACCTGACCCGCGCCCTAACCCTAACTCACTTAAACCGCCCCTAACCCCAATATTTGTCACTATTGCATACATGCCTAACCTGCGCCCTAACCCTAACTCACTTAAACCGCCCCTAACCCTAAAATAAAACCAACCGCACACTTATCTGACCCCAACGCATGACCTAACACCACAGGGCTAACAATAGCAAAGCCACAATGACATCAGTATGTCTATTTTGTGGTTTCAGGATTTTGGTCTTTCAGGATTTTGGGCTTTCAGGATTTTGAGTTTTCAGGATTCTGAATTTTCAGGCTTTTGGTTTCAGGATTTTGATTTTCAGGCTTATGATGTTTCAGGCTTCTGAATGGGAACCATATATATATATATATATATATATATACATATGTATATTTATAATATGCATACACACAAACTTACATATTTCTGTCAATATATATCCTTTTTTATTAAAATATTGCTGCTCATCTTATTCTAGTAATGGTTAATGAATCTGATTTTCACCTAAGGTAACACCATTTGAGCTGCATATAGCCTTGGCTTCCTGTCTCATCTGAATGGTAGCACTTCTGGAATGCATCACCTCTGTCACGATGCACTTCAGAGTGAGAAGTGGAACATAAATCCAAGCACCTAGTGTGAGAATAGAACTGACAGCCTTTTGATCTGCCTGGCATCAAAGCTGAGTCTGCTGTCTGTCAAGCCACTGACAATAAACTAGCTTACCTTTAGCACTGTATGTTTATACCTACAGCCGCCAAAATATATAGTCATGAATGAAATGATCTCACTAACCTGAGACATGATCTTTTATTCCATGGAAGGCAATTGTTTTTAGCAACAGCACGTGGAGTATTATTTGCACCAGTTTGGCAGAAATTCTGTCACTTAATATACAATCTCCCTAAAATGACTACCATAATTAATCAATTCCTGATGCAGGACTAGGACTGACTCTTTGAGATCCATATAAGGATTCACTATTCACATGGCACTGCCACTGCTGCTGACAGATGAATTCCCACAGTATCTTTTAGAAAAAAAAGTTCTATTAAAAGTGAGGTTTCAGATCATAGTGTAAGTCAGCTCAGACTGCATGGAACTTTACTTTGCTTTATTACGTGAGCGTGATCATGGGACAAGAGTTTCATCTAGATCTGCATGCATGTATGTGTGTGTATATGTGTGTTTATGCATTCACAAATCCACACAAAGATGGTTACTACAAGATTCTACAGCACTGCAAATTTTAATAGAAAGAAGAACACTACCTTTAATTTGAATGAAACCTCCACTTAAGGAGTGTCATCTAAAAGGGACACATTCAGACCTTATTCACTCTATTTCCATGCTACTCCAGACTGCATTTGGAAAAACCGGCACCACTTCACCAAAGCGTAATCCTCAGTGATTTTTATTGTGTATCTGGAAAGATTTCTTTTTTTCATATTTTAATGTGGCAAAATAAAGGAACAGAGAGCAACACCTGTGCTAAAACCATGTGAGCAAGTGATGATACACAAGACTTCATGCAGAGAAGGTTATGTTAATATTCTGAAAGGAAGCACTTGACACTACTGCCAAGAATACAGCTATTGTAAGTCAGTATTTAAAAGCACTTGGTATGTTGAACATTATAAACAAGCACTCGTGTACAATTCTTTACAAAAACCATTGATGACTAATTCATGACGGCAACTGATGAAGTATACATTTTGAGCATGTTTTTATTTATTTAGTGTCTGGATAAGCAGGTGAGGCTAGAGTGCATCCTTTTTGTGGCAGCACTATTTAGTTATTTTCTCAGAGTCATGCTATTTGCAAGAGTAAGCAAAGGGAATAAAAACAACAATAAAAAAATACATGACAAACCTTGTTGGGAAGCTTGTAAACCTATCCCACTATGCTAAACTGCCAGAAGACAAAAGTTTAATTGCAATCCCTTCCTATATATGGCAAAAGTGCATCTATGACCAGCTAAAAGCCAATAGAGATGCGCTTCTTAGCTATTAAAAGTCTTACAACTGGACAACATAATTTCAGCTCAAGGCATCTAATCATTCTTTCAATCTGGCGTCAAGCTTTAAGTTGGTGAGAAGTGCAACATGTTTCAGAGCTGGCTGTTGATAAAGCAAATAATGAGATCTCTTGAGGCAGTAATAATCTCAAACTACTCTTGGACTTCCTATGTCCGTCCTGGCAAGTTATCCACCTATCAGCTCCTACATTTCAAACCAAAGTTTTGCACAAAATTTGACAGGCATGTTAGTAAATTGACAGCATTTTCCCTCAGTCAGCAAGAGAGGGATGTTGGGCTTAGAGGAATGGAGAATAAATTATAAATAATTTCATGTATATATTTTGTATTAGAAGTTAAACACATAAGGGAATGGATTCCAAACGTTTTGATGCAGTGTGGCAGAGCATGTGTGAAGAGATGGAATAGTTGTCACATAGAATGCTGCAATGAAAATATGCATGAGTTAAGGATCAGAGTGACATATCTTCAAGTCACATAGGGAGCCACTTACATAAGTGTCTGTTCCAAAAACATCAGCTGACTCTTCATCCAAAAACATAACCTATGAACGAGTCACATTTTATCTCAGGTACATGTGACTTAAAGACATTCAGTTAAAATGGATCATATTATAGATGCATGGTGTAATCTAAGACGTCAAGGAGATGGTAAAACTGCTGATTTGATAATTCCATGCCAGAGACTGTAAGCACAAATGGAGGAGAGGAATGAAAAGGAGATGGAGGATGTAGCATTTCCTGTCATTATTGTGATGTGTTTTTGCATATGCCACTGTTCATGTCGCTGGTTTAGGACAAGTAATTGTCCTGAATGCTTCTTGTTTGGAAATCTGGATATAAGCTTTTGGTACTAGAAGTACTACAATCTCCTAAAAATCTTATATTTGATAGGTAACTGAACAGACAAACAATGAGACAGGTTGGAATAGAGGAAGACATATAAACAGACAGGCAGATAGATAGATAAATAGATATGCAGAGAAAACAATGGAGAACACACTTGTCCCTGCTATCATGGAATACACTTGATACTCAGTATATGTAAAAATAAAGTAAAGAATGTGCCCATGCCTACAGAAATAGGCATTTGACATCAGATTCAATCAAAATGATAGCTAAAAATTTACAACATTCCACCCCATGAACACATAAATAAGATTTTAAAGGATACAGAATAGTTACATCTATCATGATATTGATATCAAGTACAACAGAAAGAATGGGCTTATATGCTATAGTTATGGTTTTGCCAGTGATAAGATATCACATATGATATTAACATCTGTAGGCACCAGTCCTCTGTGTAATATATATTTATATGAATTTAGCAAAGTAGCATTAGGGAGCAAGTTTTGTGAAGAGCATAGAAAACAGAAGATATGAATCACACTTGAAGAGGCATACTGTGTGTATGCTCCAAACTTGGCTATGAGAAAGAAGGCAAGACCTGCAAAAGTAAAGACACAGCATATAAGCAGAAGGAGGTTTTGGCAGAAGAGTACAGTATCATAAGTTGGAGACACCAGTGTGTTTGTAGAAAATGAATAATCACCATACACCAGGCAGAAGAAAAGTGAGTTTCAATCTGCAGTCAAATGATGTTGAGATTTAAGTTTGCGATTCAAGTTGTTATGTCCAGGTGTCTTCAGAATATATCTATATATATATATATATATATATATATATATATATATGTGTATATATATATATATATATATATATATATATATATATATATATATATATATATATATATTTATATATATATATGTGTGTGTGTGTGTATATATATACATATATATATATATATATATATATATATATATATATATATATATATATATATATATATATATCAAAATATATATATATATATATATGTGTATGGGTTCACTTTATAATCTCAAAATTCTGAAATACCGAATTTCAGAATATCGAGATCATAAAGCCGAAACACCACAATCCCGAATGCCAATGACCACGAAATTCAAAATCCTGACACTTACATACACACACTCACATACACACAACTGCCTTCACACACAAACAAAACTAACCTACGCTGTGCCCCCCACAGCCCCCTACTTATATATTCTAACTCTGAGACCGCACAATCACACACACAAAGGCAACTCACACCCACACATTTCACAGCCCCTTGCACACACACATCACAACCAAAACACACACTAACATACACTACAGCACATAACCTACACACTCATACAAACTTACCTGCACTTACATCCATTCATACACCGCAACTCCAGAAGCTCCGAACTTCGGGATTTCGAATTTCGCGCTTCTGGTGTTTTGCGATTATGAGCATTTGGGATTAGAATCTCGGTAAACTGAAATTCGGTATTTCTGTTTTTCAAGATTCTAAAGGGAACCCATATATATGTATGCATTTTTTTTTTGAAGAAGCAACGGCATTTTTGGATGCAGAACAGGTGATGGAGAAATTAAAAAGTTTACATAGCAAAAATTGAGACTGCAAGTTGCAGAGGATTGTTTCTTTTTCCTCTGAAAACAGTACATAGACAGAACTTATCTTTAAAAACTTTCCCAGTGTTCCAAAGCAAATGATGGAACAAAAAAAGTCAGGATTAGACTAGAAAAACATGAGTATCTCATACTTGAACTAGAAAATAGTGTTGGATGGCTAAGATGAGGAAGAAGAAATCCATCAAGAATGTGAAGATATAGATGAACTGCAAATCATTTCCATAGTATACAGTTTGAACATAACAGCCATATATAAATGGAAAAAAGAAGCCTGGAATTTCTTAACTGCATTAAACTGGTAAGAGGACTCTAAGGTACAATTTTCACTTTTTCTTTAATTTTAGAAAGATAACTAACCTGACATTAACTGGGAAAACTACTCAGGTACCAACACCTTTTCCCAACGGTTCTTGGAATTCATAAATTCCAATGCCCTAGATCAACTAATCCATTGTTCCACCAGGGGCTCCAATATCCTAGACCTGGTCATTACCAACATGGGAGATAGATGCTCCACACCAGTGGTCACCTCCTCATTGGTCAGGTCTGACCATAAGCAAATCACCTTTGACATCCACACTTTCAGTGTTTAGTGTACTGCCACCTATGTGGTAATTTATGGGTACATGGTTTTCCCCAAAGGGGATAACTATACATTTCTTGGCATTAAGCTTGAGCCCATGGCTCTGGCACCAAGCATCTGTTTCTGTAAGGCCCTTTTGTAGAATATCCACATCATTTGGGGATTCAAAAATGGCTCCCAGTTTGCAGTCATCTAAAAACTTTGTTAGCCAGAGTCCTACTTCAGAGAAATAGATGCCAAACAAGAGCAGTCCCAGGACTGAACCCTGAGGTACTCCACTTGTCACTTGTCTGGAGCTGGATTTGTAGTTGGCTACTTTTACAGTCTGGGTTCTGCAGTTAGCCAGTTGGCAACCTGAGTGACGTAGGATTTATGCCCAGCTTAGTAAGTTTATCTATGATTCCAGAATGGGGGATGGTGTCTAAGGCCTTGGCGAGGTCCAGATAGGCTGTCTGGACTGCCTTACCCTTGTCCACAGCTCTGGAGTCTGATTCAAAGAAGTCAATCAGATTCAGGAGACAAAATCAGCCCTTCACAAACCCAAACTGGGTGGGGTCCAGTGTTTGAAGGTCGCCAATGTCTTTGTTTATAAGTTCCATGATAATGCGTTCCATGCCCTTGCAGATCAAGCTCATCAGACTGATGGGACGTTAGTTCCCGGGTTCCAAGGTGGATCCCCCCTTGTGAAGTGGGATAACTGTAGCTGTGTGCCACTCAGTGGGCATGAAGCCTGAGGTGAGGCTATGAGTAAACATAACACTTAGGTTAGGTGCCAGTTCAATTTGTAGTTCATGTAGTACACAGCCCGGGATGTCATCTGGTCCCATGGATGTTGTACTCTTAGCTTTGGAGAGCGCAGTTTCTTCCTGTGTGGCCATGATTACCAGAATTTCGCAATCTTTTGGTACTGAAATGTGCCCTTTAGGAGGTGAGAGCAGGGTGAAGTTGGCACTAAAGTGATCTGCCAGGATATTGGCAATATCCTTGGGATCAGTATATTTAATGCCATTCTGTTGTAGTTCAGAGCAGATCTGAGCATTGCCATTTAGATTCTTAACATAACTATAGAATGCCTTGTGGTTGTCTTTGGAATCTTTAGCAATTTTATTTTTGTATCTAGCTTTGGAGGATTTTATGAGGGATCTCAGCTTCTTATTGAGGCTGGTAAGAGAGTTTTTTGCATCTGGGGATTTTCCTCTTTTTTGCAACAGTTTCCCAGGGGAAAAAAATCACTGTTCCACAAAAAAAAAAAAAAAAAAAAAAATTAATACAGTATTTCGCCCCCACACCCCCTACTTAAATATACCAACTCTGAGATCACATTGGAGGAAACTGCAAACTCCCGAAACCAGCCCAGTAATTTTTTTCCCCTGAGAAAAAAAATCACTGTTAAGGGTGTTCGGCATTGTCAGCATTTGCTCAAATAGGGTCAATGAATCAGCGTTCGCTTTTTTAAGTGTTCGCTGATTCACTATAGACCCATTAATTTCACTCATTTTTCAATAACAATAGTCTGATCTTTTTTAATATTAATGACAATGTCCAGTTTCCATTAAACATAATTAATTTCATTAATCCTTTCATTCCATAATACCCATGCTATGCAAAACACTTTCTATCCAAATTCAATTTTGATTCTTTATTTGTATTATAATAATCATATTCAGTCTCCCTATTTATGCTATCACTGCTCTTAAAGTTTCTAAAAAAATCTGTACATAGTTTATCTCACAGTTTTTTAGTTCTCTTACATTTCAAAAAGTCATGTTCTATTGTTTCTTCTTCATCACAACGCTAATTTTCTTTTTGTATGGCATATTAGCTTTTACTGGTAATTTTTTTTTATCTCAATCTCCATAAAAAATCTTGACATTCTACATTATGATTAAACCTTTTATTCCTTTCTTAATTGCAATAATCATGTTCTCTGGAATATTTTGCCATGGATTAACACAATATTTTCTCATAATACTTTTGTACCATGGTTTTCTATTTTCTTCTGCTTCTTTATTTTCCACATTTTTATTTTTGTTGATACTTTTCTATATCTTAATTATAACATTTTTTATACTTTTGTTAATTCTCATTGTTTCCCACAAATCCTCATACTTATATTTAAATAAACATTCTACTAAATTCACATTTTTTTTTTATTTAACCTTTTTCAACATACCTAATCCTTTTCCTTCTTTGTTCATGTATAATATCCTACTTTTACCAGGATTTAATCTAGATCCCCTGATGAAAGAAAAAATATATTTCTAACAATGGCTTCTCATATATTTTAAGACTCATAACAGCCCTAGATAAATATGGTATCTTACCTATAATACTAAATTAGTCAAACGTGCTCTCTTCTTATATGCTAATCTATATGTTTTCCATAAAACATAAATATTTGTCAATTCCTTTAATATTACATCCCATGGCTTTATATTACTGTCTTTATCAAAATGTATTCCTATAACAGATATTTACTTCATGGAGAATTGTATACCTGCTATTTTTATTATGTCTCCCATTACTGTGTGTTTCGCTTTATTTTAAAACCATGTCTATATCTTTTAAACAATAAACTAAATAACATATACTTTTTCTCATCCAGTCTCTATTTTTAGTAATTATAATAATATCATCTGTACATGACATCATAACTGGAATTTCAACATCTATATGAAATATTTATGTTGCTTTTTTCATTTTATGATTAACCTTACTGACTACTGTATTCCTAACTAAAGCAAGTAATGTGCTACTAATAGGACATTGTTGTCTTATACCATTACTCACGTCAATTTCTTTATTTAACCAACTATTCACTAAGACTCTTGCTTTATTATTATTATTATTATTATTATTATTATTATTATTATTATTATTATTATTATGTCATTCAACCATTCATGTAAAACACACAATAAGTACTTTTTTTGCCATTCTTTGAGATGTTTTATATATTTTAAATCCAATTCCATCTGGACCAGCTGCCAATTCTACAGTTAGCTGTTTAACCACCTTTTCTAATTCATATAACAGAATCTGTTTTTCAAATTCCATGTTAATTTGTTCAGAGATGTTTTTTTTACTTCACCACATCCTTGCATTTTGTCCATTTTTCATTCAAAACATTTCTTCTACATAACTTGCAAAAATGTCCATAATCTATTGTTGATTTTTCTTTAAGTTACTTTTTTTATCTTTCATTCTTCTCATCACATTACCATCCTCCTGTACTATCCTACTTAGATATGATGATACCTCTTCCTTTCAGCTTTGTAAAACATATAATTGCTTATATAATAATGTCTTAGTTTAGTCATAGTGTCTGTTGTAAACTTCTTACTCTTTTTCATAATAATCTCTATTATTATTCTTGAATTCTCTAATATATCATTACATATTTCAATATATTCCTGTTTTTCTTTTTTTCATACTTTTCTCTACCAAAGTAAATAACTTACTTTATATTTCCACCATTCAGACCAACTATGATAGAATGCTTTCACAGTAATATACTCCTTCCATAATTGAATAATTTTATTCTTTTTGTTTTCATCCCATTCTTTTTCATTTATTCATTGTATACCCTTTTCTATTTTTATATATTCTTTACTGTGATATATTTCCAACCGTATTGCCAAGTGGGTATAGATATGATTAGAGATTTTCTCATAACCAATAAGTGTTTTTCTAGTAATAAAGTCACACTACTTTGTGCTCTGTTAGAAATAGTTCTCAAAAATAATGTTTTTGTTTTTGAAAATGATATTTTCCTTCAAAAGACTGGCGTGGCTATGGGCACAGCCTGCGCCAATAGCTACACCAACCTTGTTCTAGCACATTGGGAGCATACAGCCATTTTCACACCTGCTAATGAGTTTTTTGATAACATCCTCTGGTATGTACATTTTGTCGATGATGTTTTTATGTTGTGAAAAGGTAGCACTATTGAACTAGATTGTTTTGTCACTTTTTTACATAATACTACCAGTTTCCTCAAGTTCACATATCAACATTCATACAATCATATAGAATTCTTAGATGTCTCTCTTGATAAATCTGACTTACAGAAGGTTAATAGTAGTATTTACAAGAAGCCAACTAGAAAAAATACTCTTCTACACAAAAGGAGCATGCATCCCAAACATGTTACTAAAAATTTGGTTAAAGGTCAACTTTATAGAACTTTAAGGTTGCACAATAATGATATGGAAGCTAGCAATGCCCTTACAGAACTAAAATCTGAATTTTTAGAAAGAGACTATTCTGAATCAGAAGTGGACGTGTTTATTAAGGAAGCATGGACACAGAGATCCACTAGGTGCAAACAGTTTTTTACATTTTTCTAGTGATAAATTGCTTCAATCTACATCATCTGGTAACACTTCAGAAAACTTTAGAGTTGTTTTGCAATATTCTAATGATATTGATAACTATTGCAATATTATCAAGAAAAATTGAAATATTTTATGTGACATTCAAGGTTTTATTGAAAAGTATGGGGAAACACCCTCATTTTCTTTTAAAAATAATAAATCATTAAAACAACATCTGTGCCATAATTCAGTGCATCCACATGCACTTATGTCCATGAGGATAGGCACTTTCCCATGCAGAAATTATTTGCTTGTAAGTTCATTTATAGTCAAGCACTGTATATACATCCTTCACGTCACTTTAAAATCTTTTTACATCATTATGCAGATTGTAGAACTGAGAATGTTGTTTATTTTGCCTTCTGCCAAAAATGTCATGTTTATTATGTTGGAAAAACAAATAGAACCTTCAAAGACAGAGTTTTAGAACATAACAGAGACATTAGAAACAAGAAGGAAACAAATACATTGGCAGTACATGTTATGAATACTGACTCGACACATAGTTTTAAGTTTTTAATTTTACAAGTTCTCTTTTGTTCCATTAGAGGGGGTGATATAGAGAATCAAACAAAGGCTGCTGAGCAAAAGTGGATCCTCTTGTTAAATGCAGAAAAACATCCTGGGTTGAACAATATGTTTTCTTTAAAACCCTTTTTGAAAGCACGCCCTCTTAAACACAAGTAGTTATATACTACTTTACAATTTGTTTTTGTTTTTTAACATACCATTTCTTTTTAAGATGTCCTTTATAAAAGTT
Source organism: Protopterus annectens (assembly GCF_019279795.1). Lineage (NCBI taxonomy): Eukaryota > Metazoa > Chordata > Ceratodontiformes > Protopteridae > Protopterus > Protopterus annectens. Next base: position 1,291,335,239 of record NC_056731.1, on the reverse strand, counting down.
TCTGAGATTTTTCCTTCTCTTTTTTAGTATCTTTTTAAATTATTAGCTTAGTTAATTGGTTAATGATTTTAACCTGTGCTGGTAAGCTACTATTTAAATGAATGTTTTTAGCAAGTACAATTGTCTGAAGAAGCAACCTGTGAGCTGTGAAAGCACTTACCTTTGCTTTTTTGTTGCTTTTTTGTTGTTTTATTAAAGTTTCTGCTCTGTAAGTCTATGTGCAGTTTATACTTCTATCTTTGTACACTTTTTGCTGCACTTGACTGTACTCTGGACTCGTTGTTTTGATTCATATTGCCAAGTTATCTGGAAGACCTGTTACAATGGTCTCCTCTTCAGTTATACATATTCCTTATGATACTACAAAATAATCAAATTCAGATTTTAAAGTACCCCTCCTGTATGTCCATGGTTTTCTATTCAATATAACCAGTTTTCAATTTTTCATAACTTCCCTTATTTTTGGCATCTTTTCCTCTTCTCCCTTTATTCTCCCTTAAATCACAGTTAAATAGCAGTTCAAGTTGCCAGTAAATATAATATGCATGTTTACAACAACATAGTCTAATAGTCTATGAAATAAATTATCCTTTTCTTTACAAGTCATATGCATATATGTAGTAATAGTTCTATAAACCTTCTCTTGCCATCTTAAATTTGCAACTGCTTCCATTCCAATTCTAGCTAATATGACATCTACGATTCTCACTAATCTTATACATAATACTGATATTCCTGAACACTGTTCATTCCTCATATTCCATATCATCTCCCAAACCCACATTTTTGTGTCTGCAATCTTTCTCAATGTATTAAAAATTTTATATCTTCTAAAATAATAATATCAGCTTCTCATTTATTATACCAGTCTAAAATCCCTATCCTTCTTATGTTTTCATACTGTTTACATTAACTGAAAGAATCCTTAAATAGTTATTTTCCCTGTTCCTTAATTTAAAGGTTATAATTTTCTTCCCATGCTACTTTCATTAATGTACATTTATCATCCATTTTCTTTCTATTTTTCATGTATATTAATACCTTTAAATCTCATTTTTCTATCCTTTACTTTTTTACAAATATAATGTTTTCCTCTTACCACTTTCCAACTTAGAGCTTCTTTGTGACTGTCTTCTGTTTCTATTTCTAAATAATCTTCATCTTTTCTTTTACTATTTCTCTTTTTCCCTAAAGTTCCATCTATTTCTATCTCTTTCTCATTTCCAATTTGTTCTTTCTTATTACCTGATTTGTAATACTTGATTCATTCTCTTTTTATTTACATTCCATCCATAATTGTCCAGTTTTTTTTACATCTGTGGCACCCAAGTTCACATTTCTTTGCTTCATATCCTGTTTTATTGCTTGCATAACTTTTTATTTTATCACAGTTATTAACTAAATGTCCCTCTTTCCACAAAAAAAATAAATAAATAATAAAACATGTTTTTGGCTGCCCGCACTATTTTACAACACCCTTTTTACCTTCACCTTTTATGATACTTGGAATATAATTTTTTTTTGTTTCCATTTTGAAAATAGCATTGAAATACCATCCTCCAGTCCATAGACCACCTTTTAAATGTCCTTTTAAAGTGTTTCCTTCCAACTCTTTTCAAAACTGTATATGCATTTTCTTTTTGTCTGTCAAAAATTTGTTTTAACCACATATTCATTTCGGGTACCTATTACCTAATCGAATGTGTAGGTTAGCGAATATCTAAATGCCAATCTGGTAATAATGAAAGCAAAAAACCTTGAATTTCTGATTTAAAGCAGAGAAAGAATTCCCTTGGCTTTTATGTGGATTTTGCCCCTTTCCCCACTGTAGAGCAATCTTGGAGCTGGTATATTTAGTTAGGGGGGTGTGGGGGGAGAAGCCCCCCCCACTTAATTTTGTTTTACATTTTTTGTTTGCGTTTGAGGGAATTCATTCTCGACATTAAATCGGCCATAAACTGTTTTAATTTTTTGATATTACTAGGTTGATGCTTAGGTATTCGCTAACCTAAAGGTTCGATCGGGTAATACAGACTCATTCATTTTATGGATTATTTTTTTTTTTTGTCTTTTTTTTATACTCACATAAAAACCTCTCCAGCCTTCTGCAGTTTAAAAACAGGCACAAAATAACAGTTCTTATCTCTTGTGTTTCCATGGCAAAAGGTAGAATTAGATTGTTCCATATCTCATATCTGTTCAACTACTGACTTCTTTTGCTTTGTACTCTCATCAAAAACTTTCTTTTTGAAGTGTCCTCTATTTTTTTCTTTCTGCCCCTTAGATAGTTTCAACTGTCTTTGCATAGGTTTTATTTAATTATTCACTGTCCTATTTTGATGTAATTTTTCCATCCTCCTAGTGTATTTTTTCATAATGTCATCCTACGATGATCCATTCTCTGGATCACTCTACTCCATTGAATCCTTTAGTAAATCATCCTATAACACTCCAGATTGGAGGATTGTCACTACACATTTCTGACTGACAGGCTCCCCCATTTCACAATATAATTGCTTCTGAAGTAACGTCTCCAAATTCTTAGCAAAATCAACAACAACTTTCATTGCACTAGCATTTGCCTCCACTCCTTCTGATGTATTCTCCACCTCATAAACCATCCTCCCAGCTACCACTGCACTTAGAATGGGATGTGCACATGTACTCATTTATATCACTTCTGTGGGTCCTGAACACAAGTAGGGCGTCATTTACTAAAATCAACAGTATACAATATATAAATTCTATATACAAACGTTTGCATCATATATACAATTATGTCCAATCATATTTTCAAAAAATCAACTGTTTTCCTTTAAACCTTTGATTCCCCCTACTCCTTTTTCCATAACCAAAGCCTTGTTTTCTTCAATCTTATTCATTCTTTCATTCCAATCTATGTTATAGAAAGCAAATTTTCATCTAATCTATCTACATCATTTCCTTTCATATTTTCATAATATCCATATTCTAGCATGTCCTTATTTATCTTTTTAACACTTTTGTATTATTTTTTCCACATATCTCTTCCCATAACTGATTTACTCTCTTACATTTCAGAAAAAAAAGTGCAAAAAAAACCCATTGCCTACATTGCAACCATTATCTTTCTATACTTTGTATTTTTATCTTGTTCACATATTTTTCTATACATCTTAATTACCTGTAATTGCATTACTAATGCTTTTGAAATGTGTTTTAATTAATTAACTATGTTAGAATTTGTTCCTCGTGTCTGTAAAATCTCGAGTCTCCACAGAAACGGGGCCTCTGACTCAGACCAACCTGGTTAACAAATGTCAAATAAATAAATAAATAAATAAACATGTTCAGTAGTCTCTATTTCCTCACAATATCTTAAAGTGCGTTCTTTTATTTTCTTATATGGTATGTTTACCTTTACTGTAAGCCTATTTATGGAATTCTCTGCAGGAAATCTATACATTCCACATACTTTCACATCTTTTCATTCTTGTTTTTATAGATTTTATTTTCCTTTCTCCCAAGTGCTTCCAAGGAAAATATAATGCAATGTTTGCATTATATTTTCATACCATTCTTTTCTATTTTTTCTATATTATTTAAATCAATTTTCAACAATAATATTTTTCCTGATATATTTTGATTTCCATACAAACAATTCCTTTACTTCTTTTCAAACATTTAAGCTTTTCTCAACTTACTTTATATTTTACTTATATTATTTTATTAACATTTTTCTTTTTCTTTTATTCCTGTTAATACTTTACATACATTCAATGAAATTATATGCACAACTGGATTTATTAAACCCATCTCTCTTCCTTTTTTGTTACATGAAAAATTATTCTTTTAACAGGGTTCAATCTAGATCCCTATATAAAAGAAAATAACACAAATAAAAAAAAGTCTTTTTCACATTCCATTAGAATCATAAATACACTAACTAGATATACCATTTATTTAACATTTGTTTACTAAGAAAGTCTGACTGGGACAGAGCCCATTTTCAGTGGAGGCCAAGGGAGAAACACTCCAGATGCAGGCCTTTGGAAATAAATAAATAAATAAATGTCCATCTTATCTAATATTACTGTATTGAATAAACATACTTTCTTCTTGTATGTAAATTTAAATGTTCTCCAAAGCATGGAAAAGTTCTTTATTTTGTGTATTATATTATTCCATTGTCAGTCTCTGTTGTTATTTACCAACTCTTACTCTCAAAATTTCTATTTCTTCTTTATTAAATGAAATACCCACTATATTCCCCTGAAAATCCCCGCCCTTTACTTTTTTCCTCATCAATACTCAAACCTTATACTCCTAATTCTTTATTGAATGTTTTAATAGCTATTCTCATCCATTCTTCATTTTTCATTACTACTACTAGGTCATCTGCATAAGAAAATATTACTGGGATCTGAATTCCCTCTGGTGTGCAATATTTAACTTCCTCTAATGCTAAATTTATCTTACTAGAAACTGCATTCATAATTAATGCAAATACAATTCTACTTGCTGGACAGTCTTGTTGGATACCACTTATAGTTTCTGTTTTCTCACTTAACCAGCCACTAACTACTGCTTTCTTTTATACACTGCTACCAAAATATTAACTATGTTATTACTTATATTATATTCTTTTAAAATTTCCAATAGAACTTCATGCTGTACATTATCAAACACTTTACTTACATCTCCTATTAATATTTTTGATTCTGTTTTTCTATTTATCACATCATCTACCAATTCTCTAAAACCATTAAAATATCTTGGCACCCTTTTCCTTTTATTCCAAAAATTGTCTCATTCAGTAGGTTATTAGCATTACTTACTAATCTTTTTTCTATTATCTTTATAAAAATCTTATAATTAACATTGTTCAACACTAATGTTCTCCAGTTTTTATATCTGCTCCTTTTCCTTTTTTCCAAGTACATTTCTTTGTACCCATACCTATCATTTCATTATTTACCCCTTTCTCAAACCACTCATTTAACTCCTCTAAAAATATATTTTTTTGCCAATCTTGCATATCTCTGTAGATTAGATATTCAATTCCATCTAAACCTGTAGTTGCTTCCACATGTATTGCTTTCAAAAGTTTTTCTACTTATATCATTGTATTCTTTCCTTCTTATCTTCTTTAGTTATTTTTTGACATCCCATTTCATGTTCCCTATAATTTCGCATTTGCAAAAATGTATTCAGAATATCTCTTTTTATTGTGTGCAATATCTCTTTTTGCATATTAACTATATTTCCTTCATCATTCCTTAGTTCTTTATTTATTATTTTCTTTAACTATTTTACTTAGATGTGGTGCTCCATTTCTTCCTTGTAAAAAGCATCTGTCTTTAAACAATATTTTTTATTTTTTCTTGATTCATTTCATATAATTTTCTTTCTTTTTCCTAAAGATCTTTCTTTGTTACTTATTATGTCCTTTAAGACTTGATTAGTAATTTCTCCATATTTACAACTATCTTGAGTTCTTTTTGTCTTTCACCATTCTAGTACGTCTTTTTTATATTTTCTTTTAAACTAATCCAGCAACTTGTCCAGTTTTTTATAAAATCTTTCTGTGTCTATATGATCTAACTGTAACTGACATAATATATTCCTTACATAATCATTAAGATCTGTTTCATTGATTCTTTTTATACCTCTACCTATTTTTATATGATAATAATAACAGATTCCAGCAGGAGTCACCACAGGAGATGAATAAAATGAACGTAGTATTTTTTAATTAAAGCATAAAAACACACAAGCGCTTTCACGTAGTTAAACTACGCTTCTTCAGGTGTATTCAAACATTAAAAATTATAATCTTATATACATGATTTTTTGGCGCGCAAGCCAAGTAATAAACGTTAATCATTGCTTAATAGAATAATCATCTTGAGTTTTCATTAAAGTGACAGTGTGCGTATGAAACGGACAAACAAAACTGACTGCAAAAGCCAGTAAAAGCCAATAAAACAGGAAATAATTGCCAATCCGTTTCTTTATAATGCAGTGCTAAATTAAATGTAAAATACTGGAAACATTAACATAAAAGGCTCCTATAAAACCAAGAGAAAAAATGAAATAGATCGGTAACGATCTATCATGCAGCTTTAATAAACTATTGATATGTTCTTGTCTAAAATATATCTCAAAGTACAAATTGACATCCCGCAAAGCAACTAATAAAATACTCGCTTATCTGTTATTGTTAAAAGTATAACATTTAATAAAATAACAATAAAGTTGTGCTTAGCAACAGACTAAAAGGTAAAATTGACATATAAAAAGTATTGTCGGTATTTCAAAAAATGTATTGCCGGTATTTCAAAAAATGTAGATCATGACAGAAATAAATATAAAAGATCTGACCATATTTAACAGCCAAAAATTCTCAATAATAAAACTGCAGCTTACTGACACGTCCTCTGAAACAAGTTTCAAGACTGCATATTAAAGTATTTAAGAAGCCAGTAATCAGTTTCCAACTTCCAATAGTATGCTCAACTAAAAGCTCTTGCTTAGGTGTTCCAATAAAAAGAGCAAATATATTGGTTGCTTAAAAAACAAGATAATCCTATGTGATCGTTCTCCTTACAAGATGTGTATATTGTGACAGCTACGATCAAATATGTATGAGCACTTAGTGGGACTGCTTGCTGCCAAGAAGTGCAAATTCTGATATAAACAACACGTAAAACAAAGTATCTGTGGACAAATACCTTAAGGCATTGCATAATTCTAATAGATGTTACAGTATAATAGTACGAGATGTAACTAGTTATTAAATACAAGAGTAATACAAAATGCAGAACTTGACTAAGAACCTGCACAAAAATAAACCGCTGTTTCATTCTAAATAGTACCTGTTGTGTTTACGGAACTCAGGAGTGAAAAACTGCAGGTAGCACTAATGTTATTGGCCTGAACGTAAAACTCAAGTGAACCACTCCCTAGATGTGAATGAAAAGGAGGGGAGGGTGCAAACTAATTAAACTGTATCCAGAGCCAAATACATAAGATACCATGAAGTCATTTTGTAGTTGCTCCTATTGGTATCAGAATCCTAAGAATGAATAAAAATTATGCACGTAATATGCAAATTATCCATCATGGTGATTCCACATCAGCTATGGAAATGAATCATGTAAACAGATATGAGATATAAAAATTTCATTCGTATGAGCCTTCCTAAAATAATATAAGATGTTAACCACTCTTGTCAAGAAAAACAAAAAAACAAAAGTACTGACTCTCTTAGATCACATATTATAAAGAAAAAAAAATTTTTAAGTCTATATATTTATTTATTTATATATAATTTAAGGCATATATCATATTAAATAATGAAAACAAAACAATGAAATATTAATAAATGTCTATAAAATAATATAAAATAGTGCATGTGGAGAAAGAAATATGTGCAATAATTATAAAAAAATCCAAATGTATATTTTTAAGAAGACATATGTATTTTTCTAAGACTAATATATTAAATAAATATCATTATTTATATACATATAATTAAACAAAAAACTCATATATATTATATGTAGGACTCAAACACTCAAGAAGTGTATAGCCATATTTCTGAGTAGTTGCATATTGTGTATGAAATAAACAAGACTTCTTTATACCAAGAATGTATAAAAGAACTAACTGCTGGCCCAATGGGTCAAAAAAACTATGACTAAGATGTAAAACCAGGAAAAGAAAGAAACTGAGCTGCCAGTCATAGCATATTGAGTAGATAGCAGAACCTGTGTTTTGTATATATAAAAACATATTTATTATGATTTCCTATTATTTAGGATGGGTTTAACTGATACGAACTGATTAATGCCAGGATGAATATGAGCTTTCAAGGTGAAGATCCATTTAAGTTCTTTAACAGCTAACTGGTTGGTATTATCTCCTTCTCTGGGATTTATAGCTATTTTCTCCAGAACCTTGAAGCTGAACGCATGAGTATTGTGTTCGATGATGTGTTTAGCTAGGGCATTACATTCATGTCCCTTCTTAATATCGTAACAGTGGTTGTAGATTCTGTCGCGAAGTCTCCTCTTGGTTAACCCTACATAAAATACTTCGCAGTTATCACATGTGGCTAAATAGATTAAATTAACACTATTACAATTACTGTAAAACCTTGGTATAAAGGTAAAAAGCCCTTCCGGATGTAAAAAAATAATATTCTTAGATATATAGGGACACATGGAACACCGACCACAAGGAAATGTGCCTTGTATATCACTTTCTCCATTGCTGTGTTGTACGGTCCTCTCTGAACAGAGTAGCTGTTTTAAATTATTACAGGTTCTATAACTAAACCTAGGGTAGTCGCCCACTATTGTTTTAGTAAAGGGGTCCGTTGTTAGAACATTCCAATTCCTAGAGATAATTTTATTAAGATTACCAATATCACTAGTATATTTAGTAACATAGCTCAACTTATCAGTAAATTTCTCTTTATTTCTATTGTACTGTTTAGGAACAATCCTTTCATAAACATCTAAGTCATAATTAATATTCAATTTATTAATAATTTCTCGCTTACATTCAGTAATTAACTTAGTGGGGTAACCTCTTTCTCTGAACAAGACCTCAAGTGCATTGAGTTCTAATTGCAAGCTATTCCTGTCACTGCATATCCTGGATATTCTATGCATTTGACTAGATATTATCCCCTTAAAGGTAAATCTGGGATGCATACTTTCAAAGCGAAGTAATGTGTTCCTCCAGGTGGGTTTCCTATATAATGAAGTGACAATTCTATTCCCAATAAGCTCCAACTTCAGGTCTAGATAGTGTGCCTGACTATGAGATGTCGCCACTGTAAACCTTAGGAAGGAAGTGGTGGTTTCTAATTCTTTGATAAAATTGATACAGTCAGCCTCTGTGCCTTCCCAAACGAAGAGAACGTCATCCACAAATCTCTTATAGATTTTTATTTTACTGAACTCTGTATGTTTGAACAAGTATTCACGCTCCCAATTATGGACCACAAGGTTAGCGTAACTATTTGCACAGTGGGTGCCCATGGCAACCCCCCATTTTTGCAGATAAAGTTGTTTCTGATATAAAAAAACATTATTATTAAGTATCAGTTCTAGTAAATAATTAATCAGTATTTGTCTGTTATTACTGTAGTCAGATAGGGTGACTAATATCTCTCTAATGGCTTGAAGCCCTAGGTCATTTGGAATACAAGTAAAAAGGTTTTTGACATCCATGGTAACTAATAGTAACTCTGTATCCTTCTTTTCAAATTCTAATTCTCTTAAGAAATCTATCAGTTGGCATGAGTCTCTGAGGATGTTAGGGATGTTATCTGCCAAAGGTCTAAGAAGACTCTCTACAAAGGAAGAGATAGTGGAGGTTACCCAGCGTTCACTAGAGACTATAGGTCTCATGGGTACAGGACTGATGTCCTTGTGAATCTTAGGTAGGCCTTTGATTATAGGAGTTGTAAGAAATTCTATAAGAAAGTATTCATAGAGTTCACAACTAATCTGGCCACCCATCAAAAGATCATAAAGATCTGAATGTATTGTTTTAATAATTTCTGGGGTAACCATTTCATATACAGTATCATCAGATAGAAGGTTGTTCATTGTATTATCGTAGTCTAAAAAATTCATGATAACCACGGCTCCACCTTTATCAGCTGGCTTAATGATAATGTTTGTGTTGTTTGTTAAAGCATGCATGGAGTCTTGTTCTGCTTTAGTGATGTTAAAAAAACAGCATCTTTTCTTATTCAAAGCAAACCATTCATAGAAGTCAGTCTCACACATTTTCATAAAACTCTCTATGTTATGTGGCATAAGAGGTATGAAACTACTTTTGACTCTAAAAAAATTCTTTAAAGCTTTAGTATCTAAATCACTGTTATTTTTAAATGCAATTTTCAAAGATACATTGCGACAGAACAATCTTAAATCAACTAAGACATCATTCAGAAAACTAGTTTGGGAAGGTATAAAATTAAGGCCTTTATCTAAGAGAGAAATGTCTGACTCAGATAAAATATAGTCAGAAATGTTATGTACTAAAGAGCTCAATTTCTCTGTTTCCCTGTGGTTGTATATCTTTCTTCGGATCCCTTTCTTTTTCGTGGCCCTCTGCTGTTTGACCGGCCTCTCCATCCTGGTTGTTGCTTTACCGGAAAGGGTAAAAAACAGTTAGCAGCAGGGGCTGTGTCCTTAGGTTTAGTGCCTGCTAAAATAAATGCTTTAGCTGCTTGTTGGTTGGGGGGAGGTGTGTCACTAGCAAAATTCACGTCATTCAGAGGATTAGAAGAATGGCTGTTAGGCATCAGTTCATTATTCACCAACTTACTGGTTGTAGGCATAGAAGAAGGAACTACATCAGTAACAGTACTAGAGGTTCCATTTGTAGAAAATGATGAACTAGAGGCATTTATAAAATTATCTGTATTAGATGTAGCCTGTATACGTGCATTATCAGTTCTGGGCCAAAGGAAGACTTGACCAAGGGCAAAGTCATTGGCATCCCTTACAAGTTTTTTATGTTTCACTTGTTTCAGTCGTTCACTGAAGGAATGAACCTGAGTCCATACATTGTCCAACCTTTTAATAAAATATTCAGTCTTAAAACATTCTGAAATGACTTTATATTGTGAGTCTTTTCTATTTCTTAAGTCAGTTTCAAGCGGGCCAAAATATTCTAACAAAAGATTTATGTAACTAAATCCAAGTTATATATTAAGGTCTTGCCATTTTCTCAATAGAATGGGATGACTGTCCCCATAAGAAGGCATACAAAAAATACGCATGCCTCTAGGTACTATTTTAAAATGAATACATGCCTCTAAATGCAATCTTTGCCATGCATACCTCTGTAGCTGATATAAATCATCCTGGAACAATTTGCATAGATTGTTGAACTCAGTAACGCTCTCACCATTAGGAGTGTGTGGTAAAACAGTTGCTTGGTTCGTTAGTTCCAGAGTCAATAAAGGATTCTCAGTACAATGCTTGAGAGAGTCCCAAGCCGGTAAAATTGATGTCCTCGTCTCTGGATGGAAGTCCAATTCAATGTCTATATGTGTCATGAGTCAATCTTGCAAACAGCAAAATGAGCAGACAAAAAACCAATGAACTGTAGCAAGAAAGCAAAGACTCCCCGTAGAAAAACGTGAAAAAATAATAATAACAGATTCCAGCAGGAGTCACCACAGGAGATGGATAAAATGAACGTAGTATCTTTTATTAAAGCATAAAAACACACAAGCGCTTTCACGTAGTTAAACTACGCTTCTTCAGGTGTATTCAAACATTAAAAATTATAATCTTATATACATGATTTTTTGGCGTGCAAGCCAAGTAATAAACGTTAATCATTGCTTAATAGAATAATCATCTTGAGTTTTCATTAAAGTGACAGTGTGCGTATGAAACGGACAAACAAAACTGACTGCAAAAGCCAGTAAAAGCCAATAAAACAGGACATAATTGCCAATCCATTTCTTTATAATGCAGTGCTAAACTAAATGTAAAATAATGGAAACATTAACATAAAAGGCTCCTATAAAACAAAGAGAAAAAATGAAATAGATCGGTAACGATCTATCATGCAGCTTTAATAAACTATTGATATGTTCTTGTCTAAAATATATCTCAAAGTACAAATTGACATCCCGCAAAGCAACTAATAAAATACTCGCTTATCTGTTATTGTTAAAAGTATAACATTTAATAAAATAACAATAAAGTTGTGCTTAGCAACAGACTAAAAGGTAAAATTGACATATAAAAAGTATTGCCGGTATTTCAAAAAATGTATTGCCGGTATTTCAAAAAATGTAGATCATGACAGAAATAAATATAAAAGATCTGACCATATTTAACAGCCAAAAATTCTCAATAATAAAACTGCAGCTTACTGACACATCCTCTGAAACAAGTTTCAAGACTGCATATTAAAGTATTTAAGAAGCCAGTAATCAGTTTCCAACTTCCAATAGTACGCTCAACTAAAAGCTCTTGCTTAGGTGTTCCAATAAAAAGAGCAAATATATTGGTTGCTTAAAAAACAAGATAATCCTATGTGATCGTTCTCCTTACAAGATGTGTATATTGTGATAGCTACGATCAAATATGTATGAGCACTTAGTGGGACTGCTTGCTGCCAAGATTTTTATATGATCTATTTTCTTTTGAATCACTTTCCAAATTGCTAGATGGTGTGAGAAACCCATAATTTTCACTCTTTGTGAATTATTTTTAAACTCTCAGATAATATAAAATAATCAGTTTCATGTCTGTTTTCCCATAAATACATTTAATGAAGACTGAAATAACCTTTACATTTTCCCCTTTTTTCTTTTATGTCTTAAATCACAGTTGAAGTCTCCCACTACTATAATTTGCATTTTCAAACTGACATAATCAAGAATTTTTATGAACATAATCTCTCTCTTTCTATAAAGTGTATGCATAAAGTGCAATCTCCTTGTATATCTAATTATTCCATTTTATATCTACTATTAATATTCTTCCTAATACTACTAATGTGTAATCCAACATTTCTATCCATTCTTTACATAAAATTTATACCTGAGCATTTTTCTTCTCCTATATTCCATGTAACCTTACCTTCCCATAACTCATTTATTTGTATTCTTTCTTCCTCTGTTGTTATTCTTATGTCTATCAATATTATGATACCCATATCTAACAATCTACACCATTCCAGCACTCCCAACCTTTGTTGAACATTCTTTATAATATTCATATTTATGGCTGGGATTCTCATTTTGTGGAAAAAGCCACGATGGTGCAGTGGTAGCATTGTCACCTCACAGCAAGAGGTTCTCCCATTTGATTCTTGGCTGGAGCGCCTTCTGTGTGAAGTCTGCATGTCCATCCCGCGGTCGAGTGACATTCGAAAGACATACGTGAATGGGCGTGCCTTCGTTGAACGCTGGGCATTGGGCTGGCACCTCAGCACTATAAAAATCGACTGCCAATCATTAGCGGACTGGAGTTCTACTGTGGCGACCCCTAACCAAGAAAAGCCAAAAGAAAAACAACATTCTCATTTTGTGGAAACATTTCTATTGCTTTTATTCTTTTCCTTTTTCCCCCTCCCATCCCTATATTTTTAAATTTGTAATTTCTATTTTTGACTCACTTACTAATAGAATTTATTTTAAGATTGCAAGATTAAATGGGGTATTTTAGAGTTTCACAGTCATGGATCACATTTATAACACAAGCAGAAGGCTACTAAAATGGAAAGAAATTATGCAAAAATGGGAGAGTTCATGAAATAATGGGAGAATATGATTTGAATACAGACCCTTAAGAAAACTAATAGCAACCAAACAGAATATTTTATTTAAAAGTAGCCAAAAGTATTTTGAGAACTAAACCAGCATGGAAATGGAGAAAGAATAGTTTTACCATTTTGTATGACTGCAAGTAGGGGAGCATAAAATAGGCAACAGGAAGCTGGAATTTACTTGAGGCAATTAGCAAAGGAACCAAGGTTTTAGCAGCAAGTAACTAGGGAGAAGCTAGCCACAGAGTGGGATGAGGCCAAGCAGAAGTTTGGACTGTGAGCTGTAGACTGTCTTCTCTAAAAGGGACTGATAACATAGGCAAAGAGAAGGTAATTGGGCAGTATTAAATGGGAGAGTAGCTCTAGCTCAGATTATAGTTGAGTCTGGAACCGAAGCTGTGGTTAAAATAACAGGTATTAAGTAGGTCATGTACAATAATGCATGATAACTATAAGAATCAATCACAAGATGCTAGACTAGACTGGAAAACAAGAATGGAAAGCAAATATGTAAAGAACAGTGGGACAAAATTTGCATGTCTCTAAGTATTGCAGAAATCAAGAAGAATTAGGGTTTTTGCATTGGAATGCTGTATTGGCATTTGTATGCACCAAGTAGACATCAGATAATGTTTTATACAGAGTTGTTGGAAGTCTGATAGGAAAGGGAAGAGTGCTTGGGACCATGTGTTTTTGGGATTGCAATGAGTTGGTAGATTAAAAAAAAATCCCTACAAGGTCCTTTCTCAAAAATGTTGGAAGTGCAAATTATTGCAACTAAAGAAATTATTCCATGAGTTCATATATAGAAACTGAATTGCCTATACATAGATAAGCAGCATATAAAAGCACTGAAGAACAAACTGGAGCAGAGCCAGTTATCTCACTATTGAACTTCTACTATAGTTTAAAGCAGCAGACTGTGGCTCAAATATGGCAGTAGTGCACAGTCCTGCCACAACTGTGAATTAAACTACAGACTACAGCCCGGAAAGTTTTACAATAGCTTTTACAAGTAAATCTATGTGGAAATAGAAGTACAGAATAATGTAGAAACACATTTTTTCAGACACCTGCAAATCTGCAAATTAAATTAAAAGATTAAGGAACCCCCCAAAAAATGCAAATAGACTTTTTTGGAAAAGACATGGAAAAGCAGAAAAGTATGAAGAAGTATCACCACACAAGACACTATAAGTACAACTTAAATATTTAAGCAGAATTGAAATAATTCCCTTTCCTTTTTGATGGCAAACTAGTTACTCACAGTTCCATACCTCTCCCTTGGAGAGGTGTAGAACTGTGACCAATAGTTGCTCTTTGCTGGATTTGAGTAGTAAGTTATGTAAGTCCACCAACTAAAGGCATGTGTATGAATTACATACCCTGCAACGGAAGAACTGGCAAATGTGTAACACTCCATCTATGTAAATTCTTTACATCATATTACTGTGTTGCAAACAATTCATATGAGATAAAATGGATAAGGGGGTTCACACTGTAATTGCACAAATTATAACAGTTGTGGATGTAATTTATGCATAACAACATTAGGGCACACAATGCTTACAGTCAGTCAATATGTGTTCTGAGCACCTGGCTATGTGATGATAAAAGCTACATTACATTTGGAAAATGAACATGCCTCACTGAAAGTATTGCTACAATTGTAAAATATTTGGGTTTTTTGAAGTCATGACATATTTGGGTATTTGAAGTAATGACATCATGTTATTGTTGCAAGGGGCATGTGGTTGCCTCTAAATTCTTTAAAAGAGTGTTGTTATATTTCTCTTCCTTACGCAAAATTGCCTGCTGCTAGATATACCCAAACACAAGTGATGCATAATGCAGTTGTCACTATGATGAGAAAATAGCAATCATCCACAATGTGTAGGTAATTACAGATTTGAACACATGGCTTACTAAGGCAACAGCACACAGAACATTGCCTGATGTCCTCATGCCAGAGTAAAAGCCCTAGTAGTTCTCATGAGTATGCCAAGTGTCATGCAATGGCATCATCATTATCCAACAATGCATTTCTGTGTGAAAACTGAGCATAAGTTCATATCACAGGAATCTGCAGTCATACATGTACACAGAAGACAGCTGAGTGACAATATTGTTAACTCCATGCACACTCACAGTCATACTGACACAAGTGAGCCTAATGAGTAATGATTGGATTTCAGCAGACTACCTAAGATCACAAGGCACTGAACAGTGCCTGTATCACACACATCATATTAGATATTACTTTGCAATTGTTAAAATGCACATTTGAATAGATAATGTCATCATTCTGTAGTACATAGATATTCTTCTAAAAAGGTATGAAGGTGATTGAAGTGCACAGTAAAAATACACAGAGACATCCATTAGAAGCCTTCACTGCACAACATAATAGACAAGCACAAATGCATAGTAGTCAGTCATTACTGGATTCAAACCTCCTCCTTCTGAACTTGCACAGTGTAAAAATACAGTATCAGCAGACAGCTCCACAAGATAACTCACACTATCAATGTGATATAGATCAGTTTTGAGAGCATGATGTAACCACTGAGTTTCCAAAACTGGGTATTGCCTGCAGTAATACAGATTTATAGGGTAGGTCTGTGCCAGTGAAAATGTGTCTTCTAAGTGGATATTTACATAAGGGGTGTTATCACGGACATAACTGTACATGACAAAACACACCGTCATATTAGTTAGCTGAGGCTGAATTTTTTTTTTTTCAATAATCATTTTTATTGTTTTTCCAAACCATTATACATTTCACACACTATTTACATTATGTACAATATTGCTTCCAATGTTTTAGTTCCATTTTGAATTTCCCTATAATACATTAAGAATAAATATCATTTTAACCAAGTACAGGAAATTAAAATCACAAAAAATTAAACATAAAAGCATCTACAATAGACAATTATAAACCAACTCAAGCCAATAATTTGTATTATTTCTACATTTTCTATCTAATCCAAGAATGTGTTGGTACACATACAGAATGTCCTGACGGAAAGTGGATAGGAACCGCTACGCCAAAATAATATTAAAGATTTGTTCCCAAATTTTTATGCTGTTTATACTTTTCTTATTATTTCTAATTAACAATTTGTGCGCTAATATATGCTTAATCGCTAACAGCTTGAAATTTTGCCACGACACCTGTGCTGGGTTCAACCAATTTGTGGCTATATATAATTTCATTAGTAAACTAATATTCATAATTACAGTTGATGAAGTTCTAGAGGCAATTAAGAAACTAAAGCCACATAAAGCCCCAGGACCAGATGGTATGACCTCTGAATTTTGTAAATCTTTTAGTGGGATTCTGAGCACCGTACTTTCACAGACCTTTAATTATATCATTTCGAATGGCAGCAATGATCTTCATTTTAATGCCTCAAGAACAATTCTGTTATTGAAAGAGAATAGTGATCCCAAAAATCCAGACAATTATAGGCCCATATCATTGTTGAATATTGATATGAAAATCATGACATCTATTCTAGCTAGTAGATTAAAAAAAATAATAAACTTGATAATATCAGAAGAACAGGTGGGGTTTATAGATGGGAGACAGACTACAGACAATACATTAACTCTTCATACTTTAATATCTTATGCAAAGTATAAAAATATGAACATATATGCTTTAATAATTGATGCTCAAAAAGCATTCGATAGAGTTAATTTGGCTTATTTATTTGAAACATTATCATATTTCAATATACCTCAGCTTTTTATTTCTATGTTAAGAAATTTATACAAGAATGCATACACTAGTTTATATATAAATCATGAATGTTCCAAAAGAATTCAAATTAAAAATGGAACTCGACAGGGGTGCCCATAGTCTCCCATACTGTTTAATCTGTATTTGGAACCTTTATTTCTTCATATGAAACAAAAGGTTTTTTATAATTCTCCTGTACTTTGTGGGATAAAGGTTAGGATGGCTGCTTTTGCAGATGATTTAAATATATACAGTACCACACCGGTGTCAGATACGGAAAAAATACTAACAGCAATACAAACCTTTGAGAAAATTGCTAATTACAAACTAAATTTTAAAAAAACCAAAATATTCCCTCTAAAGACACCTACACCTTTTTCAATGCTACCATTGATAGGACGAATAAGGACAGAAGAAAGAATAAAATATTTGGGGATTGACTTTTCAACTGAAAATAGAGAATTTTTTATCAACAATATTAAGGCAACTGGAGACCGAATAACAATGGATTTGAAAAGATGGAGTAAGTTGAAGCTACCGATGATGGCAAGAGCAGCGATAATAAAATGAACGTTCTCCCAGAATGCTATATATTTTAGAGCAGCACAACTTAAAATCATGAAAGCCTTTTTTAAGCAATTTCAGATAGGACTGGGGAAATTTCTGTGGGAACCCAGAAAAACGAGAATATCCTATGAAAAACTGATGGCTCCTAAAATGAGGGGGGGGGGTTGGATTTACCAGATTTTGAGATGTATTATACAGTGATTCAGGCCAATAGGATTTTAAGGGTGTCTTACTTGGATAGTGAAAATAGAAAATGGATACCCAAATGGGTACTGCTAAATTATAAACATATAAAAGGGAAGAGAATTAATGTTAAAGCTGTACCATTTTTGAATATAAAAACATTGAGTAAATATGAGTTAATGGAACACATCAAGGTATGGGCAGTGGCGACTCAAACTCTGTTTGCCTCCTTCAACCTTTTAAAATATATGATGATGTTTCAACCGTTTGATGGAAATCCTAATATAACTATTGGTAATCAACTGATAGACTTAAAGAAATATCCATTTATTAAGGAATTAACTGTAAGGGATTTATACCCCTTCCTAGGAGTAGCGGTACATGATATCTTAAAAGAGATGAATCTTCCCATCTCTTATTTAATTATAATGAGGCAGTTCAAAGATTTGGCCATAAATTATTTTACCAGTTCTGAAATAAAAAGAGGAACTAGTTATTTCAGGTCATCTGTGGGAAGCATTGCAACAAGATAGAAAATATATATCCTCAGCGTATAAAATGGCAAAAGAGAGAAAATATAATAATCATATTCTGTTATCCAAATACTGAGAGAGAAATTGCCATCCCTAGATGACAGTAAAATAGTAGAGGCGTTTAACTTAACATTAAAATCCGTATCACTTCAAAAACTGGTCTTTACTCAATTGATGATATTTAACAATGCATATTATACCCATCTTACACTTCATAAATTTGATTCAAAAAAGTCACCTAAATGTCCACAGTGTGTAGATCAGACAGCAGACCTGTTACACATGTTCTGGAGTTGCAAGTGCATTTATAAATTATGGAATTCTTTAAAGTTACAACTACAAAAAATGGGTTACCAAAACTCAACACTCTCCTGGGAATTTCTGATTTTACATATTTCACCGGAGAATTTGGACAAAACAAAAAAGCTGAGGCTGAATTTGAACCCCCTTCCTATGTAATTACACAATCTATAAAACAAAGAATTAGCTACAAGTGGTACAATAGAATTGTGATTTGAAAGAGCAGAGAGTGAACTTTTGACATGATGACCTCATGACTGTGATGCAGAGAATATGATTGTGATAAAACTGAGATAAGGGGATGGGGACATTTTCTCCCATGTTACAATTTTATGTTACAATTTTATGCTGACTGGAAGTTGTTACATCACATATGTTCAGAAAGCTATATATACCTGATATTGCAGCCATACACACAAGTCCAGTACTGTGAGACTGGATCCCCCTATCTTGTTCCAGAATCTAGAGAACACAGTATTAGCTGCAAGAAACACATCAGAAGTTTGACTTTTAAGGGGAGAGACCACTTTTGACAGCACAACCTCATATGTTGCAGAGAGAATGCTTATGTTAGAAGCTGGATACAGTACAGAGGGAGCTGTGTCAAAGTTTAAATTCTTCTTCTTAGTGGAAGTGGACGCAGCACATTTGTCACTGAGGTGTTACTTATCTGCCAGTAGAACCACCCAGACGCAAGTTCACCTCTATGAGAATTAAACAACCTACCTATCTAGTCATACAGTCTATAGAACACAGTATGAATGGTAAGTACCACAGGACATGTCTAACTTTAATAATGTAAAAATGCACATTTGTGATTAGTAAAACTTCACTGTTTGGAACATCAGCTACTGCAAATCACAGGTTTTGGGACAAATGTTTGTGTCTGGAAAGGGCAGTGTAACAGAGTTGTGCCTTCCCCTTGTAATAACATACATCTCTGTTAAGATTTATATACTGCTAGTCATGTAAATTGCTTTACTGTGAGGGACATGTACCTGCTTCATAACATAGGATTTCAATAATAATCACAGTTGAAAAACAGTGGATTCCAAATAATCATTCATGAATGTTCATACGGAAATAAATGAATGCAAATTAGTAACCAATTATTGTGTCACTGTCAGTTGTCTTTTCTCGTGCTTGCACAATATTCACTGACAATATAAAAAAACACTTCCTAAATTTGATGCTACTCCACCATGTTGGAGTGCTTAATTAGCATGCAGTTTGGTTACATATGCTGTCATTATCATATTCTGCTGTTTACCCTTGTTTTGTGGCTCTTTATTAAGTATAGCGTCCATTAATAAATACCAAATAGTGTGCTAATGCATGTACGGTGCACTATACCATGTAGACGATAACTACACTTAGTATAGCCATTCATGAATCCAGCACATGGTTAAAACAAGCACTGACATTAAATCATATGAAAACATAAAAATCAAAACTGTAACTCAAACTAACTATTTAGTGTTGTAACTTACAACCTCAAATCTGACCATCACATATTAAAAGCCATAAAAAATAATCATCTCCATTTATAGGGTTAAGTTTGCCTCATGATAAGGTCAAAGAACACGTTGTGGAGTCACTCCTTTATGCTTCAGCTCTTCTTTCAAACACAAACACTACACACACAATTAAACATGTCATGTGTTACAATAAAGTAACAAAATTTGCAACTAGCCTTACTCATAAAATACATCATCGCTCGGCACTATAACAAGTAAATTAGTTTGAATTATCAAGTTATCTAACCTGTTCACATTCCATTTGAAAACCTTGCATTAGCATGAGTTTATAGCAACAAATGCTAGGGTGGATTTCAGATTCTGCTACATGATTGATATGATTTATTTTTGTTACACGTTGCTTTATACAAGACCATTTAAAAAGTGATGCAACCTCATAGAAATTGTAAGACAATAATGATACCAATTCCTCGCAATTTCTGTCAGCTAGTCTCTTATAACTAGTCAACAAGTGTTATGTATAAAACAAGATACCTAAAAAAAGACCTACTCAACTTTATCATATATGTGTGTCAATAAGAACATTTTGCTTAAACCCTCCTAAAACTTTATGTACCTCACGATAATAATTCAACTTTAAACTCTCATAACACGGTTAGCCTCATGCTATATATATGCTAACACAAGTGATTTTATTCATGCCAGCACCATAGCTTCATGCTATATATCTATTAACAGAAGTAATTTTATTCATGCCAGCACCATACCTGAGGAATAACATCATGGTCCTTAGTATGAAATAAACACTTAAAATAATGTACAAAGACACCTCCAGGCATAACGAATTAACAAGGGAGACATTGCCAAGTACGAAATTAGTATCTGCTGAGAAATCTGGCTGTCTACAGGTCATAATCAATCTGTACAAAATGTGATGGAGCTTTCCATAAGAGATAACTGGAATGTTCATGTAGCTTTCAGGCGTATCCTCTCCCCAGCCCTTCTGCTAACTTGTGTTCTTAATCCAGCTTAGCATCTGTTCATTTTAAGTAGCATAGTTGTGTTTGCACTAAACTCTGTTCTGAAATCGCATTATTTATTTCTGTAAATGAAACCAAAATTACAAAATGTGCAGCATGATAATTTTATGTTAAGCAAATAACACATTTAATGTGATTTTAGATGCCTCTTACTTCAACAAAGACATTTACTTTGTAAACAATTCCAAAACCTTTGCAAGCAAGTTTGAATTTCAAGAGAGAGAAAAAGCCTCAACTCCTGCCGCAGTCTATTATATGTATTTAATTGGTTGTTTACAGCACAAAGTGCCAGCACTTTTTATAATAAATGCATTTCACTCTAGTATATACAGGTCTGTTGGGTGCTCAGTGTTGGCAAATATTTGGAGAAAAATAAAAGTATTAGCACTCATTTTGGACTTCCATTGTTTCTTAGAGAACATTATTCAAGCTCTTCAAATGAACGCAAACAGAATTAAACTTAGAAATAAAATCCAAGGCAACTGTATTGACGGTGTGACAGTCACACCGTCAATACAGTTGCCTTGGATTTTATTATTCAAGCTCTATTTTTTTCTTTCTAGCATAACAGGTGTTATGATTTACTGAACTCCCTGGTGCCTTATGTATGTCGTGATCAAGATGCTAGCTCTAAAAATACTTCATTTACTGAGCAGTAAATTAATGTTTAATTTAATTAACAAAATTGGGATATTGCGATGAATGGCAAAGTGTATTTGCTATCCAAATTTGTTAAAAGAAATTTATGTTATTACCTTTTGACAAAAGGTTTAGAAAGAAAGTATGGTTACCAACAAAAAAAACTCAATTTAGGGTGTTCAAAAATGCTTTAACTCTTGTTTCCTAATTTAAGATAATGAAATAAAGACTGCAGTCCACATGACACTTAGAACAGTTGGCTAGAGTAGCAAGGGTCTTGAGCCCTTCGAAAGTTTTCAAAGCAGATACCTGCAGTATATTAATGAAAGGATGGAAGGTGGTATTCATTAACTCCATATATTTAACACAGATCCCCTTTATTATATATTTGTAGTAAGCAGAAAAAGAGTCTTGGAAATCCTGATTCAAAGAGACAACTATTTCTACCTTTGAACACAATTAGTTTTGCTATACCACAGATAAGTGAATTAACCAAAGTATAAAAATAATATTAATTTGTTAACCAGATAGGCCCACTGGGAACACAGTCTCTTTTCAGAAGCAACCCCTCGTTAAGTGACTTGCTCAAGGTCACACAGTAGGCAAATGACAGCTAAGGGAATCAAAGCTTCATCACCCTATTGCTGCTGCTGAGTCTTTTGATGATGACCTGAATGAGCATATATATACTTAAACAAGATGTTATACATATCCTGTGACAACAACCTTCTACCTATCAAGTGAATAGTGTTATAGTGTTCATAACTCCCTAAGTCAGATGTCTATGTACAGACACACACACACACACACACACACACACACACACACACACACACACACACACACACACACACACACACACACACACACTGGTATCAATTGGCATGTATACTGATCCCTCCATCATCATGGAGATCAATGCCCTTGTTCCTCCTCCTCCTCTTCTTCCAGTCAGTTAATCAACAGTATGTGCAGCCTTTCCATGTTTGATGTCACATTACACTTGTACACTCACTGGAGCCTTAATCACTTCCTTTCATTTGGTGCACAAACCCATCTATGACCAATTTAGACTGTCCGATTCACCAACTGCATGTCTTTGGAATGTGGGGGGAAACCAGAGTACCTGGAAGAAACCCACACAAAAACAGAGAGGACATGCAGACTCTACAGAGAAGACACCTCAGCCGAGATTTGAACTAGGGAAGAACTTGCTGTGAGGCAACAACACTATCTGCTGCACCACTGTACATTTCCACATAATTCAGCAACTGCAGGGTTTCTGCCTGATTACCACAATATATCTTTTACCATTAACTCAAACTTCTCTATTTGCACAATTACTCAAGGACCTGTTCGATTACCCATTTCCTACATATTTACTTTGAATTCTTGTTCCATGTCTCACTGTAGACAAATCCTTTTTTCCAGTTTCCTTGCTCTTTTTGCCTACCACTCTTTCAGTTGCATATATATCTTTAGGATTTTCCCTCCTCGTCTTCTCTATCAGGTTGTTTTATCTGCTCCCTCACTGCCTTTTATAACGGTAGCACACTCAGCTTCCTACATACTCTCTACTCTGACCATTATTACTGTTTTATAGCTTGGTGTGGTTTAGATGTTGAACTGCTTTATAAACATTGCTCAGCTATAGTCTTATTCTTAAATTAAAGATGTCCCTGGCTATATTGTTATTGGCATATTTCACTTTAATGAAAAGATCCCATTCCTTATGGCTTAAGCCCTAACCATTTTTGTGCATCTGTCTAATAGCAACATAAGACCAGGTTACATGAATAAGAGAGATGTGCAATAATTCCCCTATCTATTCCTGTTTGTAGCTGATGAAAACTGCACCCAAAACTGTGCATTGACATAGAGTCTATGCACAAACTTGAGAAGTAGCAGAGGGAGAGAGGTATATGTTATCATTTCCCTCCTTTACTTCATCATAAATGCTATTAACACATTCCGCATTTTATGAAACACTGGGAAACATAAAGGTCCTACCAAACACTCTAATATTGGGTGATTTCAATTACCCAAACATTAACTGGGAGAACTACTCAAGTAGTAACTCCTTTGCCCAACATTTCCTTGAATTTATAAGCTCAAACATCCTGAGTCAACTGGTCAATACTCCCACCAGAGGTGACAACATATTGGACCTGGTCATCACCAACATGGGCGACCGGTGTTCCACACCGGAGGTCAACCCCTAGCTGGTTAGATCTGACCATAACCAAATCACTTTGGATATCCACATTCCGCCCCTACCCCCGGACAAGGAAACCACCATGAAAAACGTTTCAAAAACAAACTTCACATTACTTAAGACCGAGGTGGAAAGTTACAAAGCCCCCATACTAAAGGATAATGCTGTCCAAGCTGCAAAATCCTTTACTAATGCATTCTACAGGCACCTACAAGAATTCATGGACCGTGCCATCCCAAGCAAAACCGAGACTCACTCCTCCAAGAAAAGGAAACTAGTCTGGTGGACTCCTGCCTTAAACAAGCTATACAATAGAAGGAGGAATCTAGTACAGAAAAGAGTAAAATCCCAATAAGGGAAGACATCCCTGATCAGTATCAGCAAGAAACTATGATCCCTCATAAAATCATCCAAGGCGAGCTTTGAAAGAAAAATTGCCAAGGACTCCAAAGATAACCACAAGGCATTCTTTAGCTATGTCAAGAATCTAAGTGGCAATGCTCAGATCTGCTCAGAGTTAGTGCAGAATGGCACAAAATACACTGAACCGACCGATATCACCAACATCCTGATAGACAGGCTCAGTGCAAATTTCACTCCCCTCTCTCCCCCAAAAGGACCCATAACCATACCAGAATAATGTAGAGTCCCTGAAATCACAGACACTCAGGTTAAAACAACCCTCTCCAAAGCCAAAAACACAGCATCAGTGGGACTGTATGGTGTCCCAGGCTACATCCTACATGAGCTCAAAGATGAACTAACTCCTCACCTAAACACACTGTTCAAACTCAGCCTCTCCACAGGCTATATACCCATAGAGTGGTGCACAGCAATGGTTATTCTGTTCCACAAAGGTGGAGCCACAACAGACCCAGGAACTATCACCCTATAAACCTGACTAGCTTGGTCTGCAAGGCTATGGAGCTCATCATCATGAAACTCATTAACAGAAACATTAGGAACCTCCAAACACTGAACCCTACCCAGTTTGGCTTTATTAAGGGCAGATCATGCCTCATAAAGCTGGTGGACTTCTTTGAGAGAGTTACCAAGGCTATAGACGAGGGAAAGTTAGTACACACAGCCTACCTAGGCCTCGCTAAGGCCTTCAGCACCATTTCCCATTCTGGTATTATAGACAAGCTCACCAGCCTGAACATAAACCCCTATGTCACAAGATGGGTTGCCAACTGGCTTACAGACAGAACCCACATGGTGAGAGTTGCGGGAGCTAGGTTCAACTCTAAACCGGTTACAAGGGGTGTTCCCCAGGGATCAGTCCTAGGACCCCTCCTGTTCAGTATATACTTCTCAGAGGTACAGGCAAGCACAGGAGAACTATGGCTGACCAAGTTCGCAGATAACTGTAAACTAGAGGCTATAGCTGACTCTCCGGCTGACACAGACATCCTCCAAAAGGGTCTCACTGCTGAGACGGATACCTGGTGTCAAAATCATGGCCTCAAGCTAAATGCCAAAAAGTACATAGTCGTCCCTTTTGGAAAAAACAAAGTACCCACAAACTACCACATACGTGGTAGTCCCATAAATACGGAAGACATAATAAAGGATCTGGGGACCCAAGTAGATAGTAATCTCACCTTTGATAATCACATCGCCAAAGTGGTTAGAAAATCCTTCTATGTAGCCCACCTAATTACAAAAGGGTTCGCATCCAGATCAAAAGAGGTCATTGTGCCCCTCTACTCATCACTCATCAGACCCATCATAGAGTACAATGCCCCATTTGGGATGTACCTTACAAGACACCTGTAACAGCTGGAAAGACCACAGAAGTACCTCACCAAGAGGATCACTGGCCTCAAACAGATGCCCTATGCAGCTCGGCTGAAGAAACTCCAGCTGTATTCTGTTGCATACCGCCTACTCAGAGGTGATCTCTGCCTGACATACAAGTCCATGTCCAACCCAGAATTGATGGACATGCTCTTCCTAAAGAAAACCTTATCCCCTTGAGCCACATGCTCTAGGGATCTAAACCTCACCACATCAATAAGTAGGACATGTTGGAGGGATAGATTCCTGTCCCAGAAACTTCCCATGCTTTGGAACAAGATTCCAATCTACATTAGGCAGAGTTCCTCGCTAACACTCTTCAAAAGAAACCTTGACGAGTGGATGGGAAACAGAAAGTTTACACCGGGGATCACTTCTGTGGATCTGCTGGACAGAGACACAGGGAACTAATCTAAGTGGGAGGTGAAAGCCAACACATTCTGGCTAGGCTTATAAATGCTTTTGGACAGATAGCCTAGTACCTACCTATGAACCTATTTAAATCTTCAGATTTCGATGCATAGTCTTACGATATTCTGATATTCCGATTTTCAAGCATGATAATGGTTATGTCAGACTTCTCATAATGCATCTGGAATTATGAATAATGTTAATTCATACATAATTTTAAGTGTAATCCAGTCTTAGGTGATATCAATAGGAGGCTATTTTTGTTGTTGTTGTTCATTCAATTGAGGTTATGTGCTATCTATTGGAACAACCTAAATGAAAGAAATTTGTGTTCAACTGGCAAACTGATTTCAGCTGAAATGTTTTACATATAAGTTGTTTGTATTGTTACTGCTGTTTAACTAGTATAATGTGATAAACTTATATGTATAGCAGTGCTTCTCAGTGAACTATATGCTGTGCATAGTTTGCCTATTTGAGTAGGTATCTGCTATTTTCAATATTCTTAATGCTGCAGGTAGATCTTTATTGGCATGCACTTCTTGAGTTCCACTTATATTACAGTGCTGTATAACTGCACTATAACGGTTTGTTAAACACAATATTGCAAACTATTTCCTATCATTGGTGTTCCACAAGACAGTCATAGATTTATGTTATGTCTGTAGTACTGCATAGTATGCATTCATAATCATCATTACATTTTTTAACTGCACAGGTACATATGTAAGCATAATATGAATGTAGGGAATGACAGTGATATATTTATTAAGGGACAGCTGTGCATGTGTGTCATATGCATAATTTTTAGCTATTACATGATGTCACTGTTCTTGTGATTGTGCTGTTGTTTGAAAGCTTTCATATTCCATGCTGGTTCTATAATGTTGTGATGTCACCCATTAACCATGCTGCATTGCTCATCTCATTTGCACATACATTTTGAAGTGTAGCATTGCTTGTTAATCTTGCAATATATTTTAAACACACATATTTTAATCATGGGATATAAACATGACATCAGTTGCAGATAATAATAAAATTATAGTGCAAATTTAAATATCATATTGACACCTCAACGTAAATGTGTGAGGCACAGATTGACTAATGAATAGGAGCACGCTTGTTAAGGAATTACTCTCAGTATCTCTGACTGCTGTTGGTATGCAGTCTATAGTTATACTATGGGCTACATTCTCAAAGGTCTAGTATAAGTGTTAACTTGCACTGCAACAAGTCTTTCAAAATAGACCCACATGTTAGTGTGTGCTGTACACGTGTGTTTTACAGGCATATGTACAAGTAATAACAGAAGCATATTTGAAGAACTTAGTACTGCATGAAGTGTGATGTAAGGAGTAACATAATCACAATGTATGATGGGCACATATGGTCTTCTATTTATATCATCCATGTATGAGTATTATGACATTTAGAATGTTGAGTAATTATGACAGTTCACTTATTATTATTATTATTGCACCTCTGTGTCTTTTATTTTACAATGAATAAATAAACCTTATGGGCCAGATGTGTTAATCATTATGGTGCCACAACAAACGTACCATGATATAACTTGAGCAAACACTTCACATGTCCTGTCTCATGCATTTTGATGCTGTCAATAGCATAAAACATACTCTCTTTACAATTATGTTGCTGCACATCTGATTGTGTTTCATTATAGACATGTTTTGCATATGACTGTGTCATATATTACAAACCATTTTGTAAATGAACATGGATTACATTTATGCCTGATATCATTTTCAGTGTTAGAGGTGTTAGAGTTGGATAAGATCAGACAGTAGAGTAACATCACATACATAATAGTTACAACATATAGATTGTGTACACTTGTATGATAGTTATCAATTTTAGATTAATACCTAATACATACATATTTTTTCCTGTGTTGAACTTTGACAGAACTTGTGACCTGTGCCATCTCACCAATCAGATGAAGTGCCAGACCACTGCCAGCTGATTCAGGCTCCATGGACAAGGAGGATGACTAAGATGGAGATAATGATGATGATAAACCTGGACCTGCATGTGACATTGTTCAGGTGGCTCAGCATAAAGACATTTGTCATCATGCCAGGCAGACAATTTTGTGACCAGATCTGGGACATAGTAGCAGATGTATTCTAGATGCAGATGAGGGACTTGATGGGTAACTTATTTCCGGATATGGCATATGCCATGCATGCCTCCTTCTGGGAGATCACTAGAGAGATGTTTCATGATGTTCAACCCCATCAGGGTTGTCCCTCAGTACTGCAAGTATTGTCTGTGTGATCCATTTCTGTAATATTGCCACCATGGTGTTTTCCATATTCAAATATTAATGGCAACCCGTTCTGTGCCTAGGCACAATTGTACAGACATCCCATACTGCTGTCATACTTTTCTGACATATGTCATAATGTACACTGCGCATATCATGTCATATGTTGCTTTATCTTACTGCTGCAGTATGATACACATTACCAAATGATGTATTAGTAAATCATTATTATTTACATGATCATGCCTTAATTACTCTCATTAGTACATACATTGGTCTATATGGGCAGGGGGGCTACTACTTCAATCTTTGTGTGTGTTTGGGCATGTGTGTGTGTGTGTGTGTGTGTGTGTGTGTGTGTGTGTGTGTGTGTGTGTGTGTGTGTGTGTGTGTGTGTGTGTGTGCACTCCTACGTATGCAGTGCATCATAATATTGTTATTTCAATACACTCTGCTCCTATTTGTGGTAGATATGACTGTTGCAGTTAGTGTAACATGAGTGGGATATGATTGTTCTGCTTGTTTTGTCCCTGTATATACTTAGTGGAGATGGCAGCAACTTACAGACTACATTATTCCCATTCTTCTCACATAACACAGTCAGGTTGGTAAAGTGTGTGTGTGTGTGTGTGTGTGTGTGTGTGTGTGTGTGTGTGTGTGTGTGTGTGTGTGTGTGTGTGTGTTTTGCACATATTATTTATATGTATGAATTGCACCCATTTATGTATTTCTTGTTGTTGTCTTATGTCTATTCAACAAAATGACATGTCCTTTATTTTGTAACTTATGTAGCATTCTTGGGTAATTTTCCCCCACTGGCACAATGACCTTGTGTGTCAAATGTATTTGCAAATAATGTGCTATGTTTTTTTGGTGTACTGCAACTGGTACATATAAACACATATTCTTGACATATTCAATTTGTATACATATCTGTCTATCTGTCTATATCCATCTATATATATATATTTATATATATATATATATATATATATATATATATATAGAGAGAGAGAGAGTTCCTATTAGAAGTACAAAAGTACAAAATATCAAATGGATGTATACACGAAAATGCCTTTCATCAATTTTTTTGTTAGACTGAAGTACAGTGAAGACTGTGAAAATTGCCCTTTCTTTACTGTAGTGCGATCTCAGAGCTGATATATATATAATTAGCGGGGGTTGTGGGGGTGCAGCCCCCAAAATAAAGATTTCGAAGTTTGGCATTTTCGCTGTTTACAGTGTTCGATTTTATGAACATTCGTTCATATAATATAGACCTATATATATATATATATATATATATATATATATATATATATATATATATATATATATATATTATATATATATATATATATTAGTGCATTAGAGAATATATGAAGGTGATGCTTTGTTTAGCATCATTTATGATGCCCTTGTTTATCCATATCTTGCTTATGTCAATACCCGGTCTTTTTGATAATAACCTATAATAGGACATGTATGTGCAGATATGCATACATGTCCATTTGTATACATTTGTAGTACATATGCACTAATTTACATGGATCTACATGTATATAGCAATAATATAATTGACACACAACACCCTTATAATATGAGACTGATTAAGTAAACAGGACAGCCCTCTGATCAATTTTACACATGTATAATGGTATTTAAGTCAAGAACAGTGATTGTGCCATCTGTTGTTTTATGTTTGGATGGCAGTATATATGTGAATGTGATACTCAAACCTAGTTTTGTTGTGTACCTATGCTATTTGCTGTTTAGCTTTTGGACATTACTGCTTATTTGTGTCATTTGTACACACATGTTTATAGCCACCCTCAATGCACTTTGCTCATGTGTCAGATGTTGGCCATTGGCTGTAATGTAAGGGCTTGCAGTCCATCTTGTGCTGCATACACAGGTATGTACACTGTGTCTCCTTTGCTAGGGCTGCCCTGCTTTATTCTGTGCCTACTTTCTCTTAGTGGCATTTCCACACTGATGCGGGCCTGTGTTGTCCCTCTCCATTCCTCATTATAGCATTGGCCTACATATTTCTCATATACATGAAGTGTTATGTGTGTATGTTTACCTTCCTGTACTATATCATCATTGTAATGTAGGAGCACCGGTACAATAGGACGTTGTGCCACAATAGCTGGTATCATATACATGTGAGGTACATCTACACAAGGTGGTGGCAGTTGAATAAATTCTATCAGTCTTAATGTTGTATTTGTGAGTTGTGCATTTCCCAGGGATTTAATGCTTCCTGCCAATGAACTTCCTTGCATTCCTTAACTTTCATTAGTCATATGTGTATCACCATTTACATCAAATTCAGTGGTGTTGGTACGTGTGATGAGTCTTCTTTTTGTTTGGATTATGTTACGCCACTGCATGCCTACATTGTTTACTTTACAACCCATCTGTGTTGCCTCTGGCATGGCATATGTCTTTGATATATGGATCCTATTTCTCCCATGTTTCTGGTGTGTATATATAATGTTTCCTACACAACAAGATTAGTGTTTTGCTCTGGTACTTCTATTTGGCATTGTGTTTAGTTGTTTGCCTTTCCTGTGCAGAGTTGCAGGTGTTAGTCTGCCCTCTGCTTGCCCCCTATTTCCTTGCCAGCGTTTGCTCATCCTTGCTGTTGCTTGGCTTACACTTACACTGCTGACAGCCTAGTGGATGTTTGTATTCAAAATATATTGCGTACTGCAATGATGGCACTCCCCATAATAGTGCTCTGCAACACACGGCTGCAGTCAGTCATACTCAGCCTTATATGACTGTCACATAATTTGCACCATCTCATCTATGGCTTGTGCATTGGTACATATTTGTACTGCACCATGGCTGCTATGCATTTGTACCCTTTTTGTCAATTTTCCTTTACCCATGCTGTATAGTCTATATTTGTGATATCTGTGAACCTTACCTCTTCTTTATGTGTTCCAAACCTTTGTCCAGCATGTCTTCTTATATTTAATATATGCTTATACCTACTGTTTTGACCTTCTCTTCTTTCTGTGCCTTTACCATTTGTTCTATTCTCCAAAACACAAAAAAGGGGGGGGGGCTATTCCCATAAAAAAAGCCCTCTGCCTCTCCCTTTGACCAACTTATCCCATCATTCCTCTTGTGTGTTCCTCTTCTTCACCGTCACCACATGTCTGCTTATTATCCTATTTCTTTGGGTGTGTGCATTACTTTTGTTCTCCATACATGTCCTGCACCCATATTTTAGGGTAATGTTAGCCAAGACTATGTGGCATGATTGCCTTTTGCCTTATTTAATTATTTTTTTTATTACAAAATTTTGTGGATTATGTTGGATTCTGCAAATTCTGATGGATGTATTCATCTCGCTCTCTCTCTCTCTCTAGATATATATATATATAAATATATATATATATGTATATATATATATATATATATATATATATATATATATATAGAGAGAGAGAGAGATAAATAAGAATATATATATATATATATATATATATATATATATATATATATATATATATATATATATATATACATATATATAAATATACATAAAAAAAAAAAATATATATATATATATATATATATATATATATATATATATGCACATGCATATCTGTGTGTGTGTGTGTGTGTGTGTGTGTGTGTGTGTGTGTGTGTGTGTGTGTTGTGTTGTGTGTCTATGTACATATTGTGACAATATCCCTAATTGTTTTTCTAATATTTGGCACATTTTGCATATAACTACTAATGCACATTTGTCCTCATTTGGTACTTTCCACCTAAAAGTTCCATTGGGCTTGTGTACCTTCCACATATGTGCATTGTTAAAGCACATACATCTCTTACTTTATGAATGAATTTTCCTGGAATACGGCTTTGACATGACTGATTGTGGTTTCACTGATATTGCTGGTTACATCTACACTGAGCTGAGGTATTCTCAGTAGACTGGGGCATATTTGCATATTACTTGGTTAGCCACAATTCTTGATTGGAAATTTGTGCAATCTGCTGGATTTTGTGAAATTAATGGAATCTGACCCATTGTGTTACTACTAAGGAATCAGTTTTCTTTAACACAGTGCCAGGCTTGGCAGTATGTTCCATAAAAATAAAATAATAAAATAAAAAAATACATAATTTTGTATAGAGCCACAAGACCATAACAAACCTATAAAGAATTAACTTTGTCCACACCAAATACTACAGAGAATTTATTTCTGGCACGTCAAATAAAATAATGAACTAAAGAAACTGATGAAAGTTCTAAGCTCTGTATATTTAAAATGTTTTAGAAAGATTCCTGAGGCTTCCATTTGTGTTTTTTTAAGCGCCTTAAGTGTTTCAGACAGTTACTGCATAGATGGTTGATGATATACTGGCTTTGGTTGTAACCAGAGAAAAATAAGACAAGAGGCTAATCTTATGCAGATCATGAAAAGACAGAGACAGTACAATCTCAGGCTGATTGAGATGAAGTGTATAATCAAAGTTACAGAGCTGATATATATAGATCAGTTTTTAACATTAGAAGTTTTGGAACCTAATGATGAAATAATCAGAGATATTTCATAACTACTTCAACCAGAATATGCACATTTAGTAATTTTTGCAGCATGAACAGTAGTTTTTCAGAGTTTATTTTGTGCATATCTGATGCATGTGTGTGATTCTGAAAATTACTAGAACAAGATGCGGCATGTCATTGTACAGAGTAAGAAGCAAAGAAATCATTTTGAATTTTCAAAGAGTTGAGTCCAGAGTACCTTCACTGAAGTATTTTTATGTTAAGAAGCCAGTTATGTTACAAGCCGATTTCAGTCAAATACGATTGTCTGGTTTTGTAAGAATGAATAAATAAATAAATAAAGATAGTAGCTGTCTATTGTTCAAAAGCATTTGCTGCTTGCATAAAACGATATGTTCACTCTGAAAATGAACTGCATGCACTATTTTATGTCTGGAAAAAGTTCCATGAGTATATTTATGGAGAAGAAGATTTTACAGAGCTCCCCATAAGCCAAAATGGAGCATATTTATGCAGTTGTTGCTTAATATACCACAAAGGTTCCAAGAATGCTGTTATTTTTTACATTTATAAGATGTGAGAGTTAATTGTTAGCCAGGTATTTAGATGCATATAAGTAGGTATGCTGAATTTTTGATACTTAACAGGAGAAGAATGATTAACATGAAGGTGAATTGAAAGTTAACCTAATCATACTATAGTTATCCATTGCAAAACTTAGCTTAAAGAATGAAGATCTGGTGATGAGAGTAGTAAATGCTGTTGTTCTGAAAATGTGGCCAGAATAAAATGTGACATTTAGAAAGAAATTTAGCCTAATTTGTCTTTTAAATCATAGATATGCTGTATGCATGGCCAGCTGTTCAGTTCAGGGAAACAGATATTTCCTTTTTGCTGTATGCATGGCCAACCGTTGTTCAATGCAGACAAACTAATATTTCCTAATCTGTTCAGGAAAGAAATACTGGTAGGAAAAAAGAAGGTATAGGTACCATACGGGAATATTCAAGTATAAAGAAAGGGCATGCGATGTGTTTTTTTTTTATCTAGGAATGTCCAAGTAGATAGAATAAGTAATTCAAATTTGTGTTTCATTTAATTCAATTGAGAGTAAGAAACCAAAAGCAGTGGCAATGCCCTATTCCGAGCCAGTATGACCATGGTGTAAGGCTGGTATAATCTAGTTCACTATCAAGTGGTCATGCATATGGTATGTGTAGATTACTACTCCAAGTTCCAGAAGTCATGAAATCGAGGCATCCTAGAAGTAAAGGTATAACTAGTGTACTCATAACTCAGTACTAAAGATATGATACTCTCCAGATGTCTTTATGTCAAATAATGGCCTGTAGAATGCTAAAACTAATATGAACAATTATTAAGAGAAATACTATTTCCTATGTGTTGTTCCTATTCCCTGCTATGCAAAGTGAAATCATCAAGGTGAAAGAACTGTTAAAATTGTAAAGTTTTTGAAGAAGATGCAGAGCAGCAATTGTGACTGTCATATAGTATTACTGGAGTATAGAAGTACTCCACAGCTAAGTGTTGGCCTTTTGCTTTATCTTTTATTAGTGGGACATAGATTAAAATAGCAAATTGCTACATTTATTTCATTACTGTCTATTGAAAATTCAAATTATTTTCAAAAGACAGAATCAAAATCAATCAAGCAAAATGTTCTGCTATAAAAGACAAATTGGTGCTCTTTTTCATGTGAATGACAGATACAAAGTGAGAGTTCAGAAGATCAGCTGTAATAAAAAATACCTGATTCAGTGATTTTACAGAAGTATGGGCAACCAAGGTCATTTATCATGAAAACATCAGATGGTGAAGTACTTTTAGGTATGCAAAAGTATCTAGAGAGATTTACATTGAGATGTGCATCTTGAAAGATGTTTATTGAAGACAACCAGGACTGTCACTAGAAGTCTTGTCATTTGTGGATGAGAATTCATATTCAGTTCCAGTCACCACTGATGTATTTGTTTTCCAGTCCCCAAAGTAATAAAACTATGGAAGACTGCTGAGAAAGAAGCTTGATCTAGTAACAGTTCACAAACTAAATTATTTAAAAAATATGTCTAATGCTGATGAAATGTTAAAATATTCTCATAATCTCATCAGTGATATATTTTCAGCCCTCTCCATGACATAGATGAATGAAGTTCTGACAATGACCTATGTCACTTGATTTTGAATAGCAGTTTGGGAATGTCTAGAGTTTGGGGGGAAAGTGGTCACAAAGAGGCTTTACTTGTTTACCTCTCTTTAGGGGGAAATGACATGGCTTGTGGGTATGTCTAGATTGTTACTGTGAGACGTTGGCAGAGGCTAGAGTTTCAAAGATGGTTACTGGATCAAGCATATAGGTAAATTTAGAAGGCAGTCCTTTCTACTGGGCAGGATCTCTGTCAGACATCATGCCTGTTTGTAGGCAAGGTGTATAAATGTGGTGCCTGCATGTAGGGGATACAGACACAACTCTCTGAGCCACACAATCTACCCATGGGTGTTCTGTATGTAGGGCGATACAGACATAACTCTCTAAGCCCTACCTGTGGGAGTGGCTGTGGCTGTTTTTTGGATGCACATCTAACTCACTTTCATCAGCTGAGCTAGGGTGTTAACAAAACCAGCTTGGGCAGTATAATTAGTGGATTCTGCAAAATGAGAATGTCATGGGGTTAAGTAGGAAGTCTGGGCAGAAAGATGGAGACATAGAACCTGACCCATATTAATAACATGGCCTATGACAAGTGACCCTCTGCTCTCTGAATACCACCCAGCCAGATTAGCAGGATTCCAGTCACCAAGGATATAATTTCCTTAGTTCCTCAAAAATTCTCTGTAAAACCATCAACTGTGGAGATACAGATATTAAATTGGCCACTTGTAACCCATGCTTTTCACCTATTCTACCAAATATCTCTCCTAGATTCTGCTATCTCTCTAATTTTCCTCAAGTCATAAATGCCCCTACCAGATTTAACAAATCCTCATGCACCAAAAACCATCATAGACTGAATTCTAACAAACAACCTCAATAATATTGCCTAATTTTGTCTGACTTTACAAGTGACCACCATGCCACCTTCACCCTTCACAGTCACCCTCTAACAGCTAAATTTATAAAATTCAGCTACGTAAGAAACTACGCACAGTTAAACAGAGAGCAGTTCTATGAAACTTTGCATCTGTACAACTGGAATATTCTAAAAACTCTCCCACTAACTGATATTGTATTCATTTCAACCACACTTCTCTAAGCATTCTAAGTGCACTAGCCCCACTCAGGTTGAAAACAGACAAGTCCATCCCTGATCCATGACTTTCTTCCTCCACCAAACAACACATGGAGCAGCATAGTAAAGCCTTGATTTCATAGAAAACCAACAAATCCCTTTCTTTTCTCCAAACCTATTAGCCTCTCAGAAATATCACCAAAACTCAGTTGTTTTTGACAAAGAAAACTGCTTCACTATCCACAAAAATCTCCACTGTAGGTCACCTAAAACATCTGATCTGCTCTATCTTAACTTCTTACACCTGGCAAACCATCCCAGCCCACCCACATTACAATCAATTAGCATACCATACTGCCAGTGCAATCAAGTCCCACTTTATCAACTTTGTCACCTGCTTATCTAAACCTGACCCTTCTCCTATTCCTCTTAAAATTCAGCAACTTACCACTCCCCAAAATCATTCCTTAACCCACTTCCTGCCTCCAAGATATGTACAGATCTAGCCAACCACTCTAGTTCATGACCATCTCTCCCCAGTTACCTTAAAGTTGCACATGATGCCTTTGCCTACCCCATACATCTCCTCATCAATGCAGCCACAGAAAGATGTCACTTCTCCATTTCTGAAAACAATCTTATATCCTTCCACTCCGCAAACGTATATCTTCTATAGAAACAAATAACATCAAGCTTATCACTATCATCTATTACCCAGGATTTTGGAAAATGTAAACCAGCCCAATTCCTGCACTGCTTATACTTTAACAGTTTTCTATCCCCAACACAGCATGGCTTTCAATCTTCCAACAGTAATGATACAGCTGTTTTATATGTTTCGCATACAGTTGGCTTGCACAGAAATAAAAACTCATTGGTATCTATGTTTTTTGCCTGTCTCTGTAAGGCTTTTGACGCAGCCCCTTATCATAATCTTCTTCAAAGCCTTTCATATCTAGGTCTCTCAAATAAATTAATCTCTATTATGGTTTTACTCATATCTCTCCAACAGAATTTAAAGTGTTAAGTTCTTACATTCTACCCCCTCTCTGTTTACTCCTCCAGGAGTTTTATATTGGGTCTTATCCTCCTATTCAACATTTGTATCAGTGATCTTCCTTTTCAGTCTAGTAACTCTACCATTATTCAGTATGCAGACGACACCAGCATTATCTGCTCTATCAGATCCATACAAAAACGTCAATTGCAAAGTCAGAAACCCTTCTCTTCTGTAGAATCCAGATTTAATGACTCCAACCTTTTTCTTTCCCACAAAAAAACTAAACTGATGCTATTCAGCCCCAAATCCCACCAACACTCTTAATATTCACCTCTTCAAATGTGACCTCCATTGAACAAGTTAATCACACTAATCTGCTAGGAATAAGCATAGATCAAAACATGAAATTTGACATTCATGTCCAAAAAATCAAAATCAGGGCTTGTTCTACTGAACTCACTAAATCCACCAGAGAACATAGTGCAACTACTTTATTTCTACACATCCTCCTCTACACTATCTCTACTTTCACCAACTTTCAAGCTTTTCAGCCTTTCAACTCTCTGTACAAGAACAAATCTATAATAAAATAGACAAATTTGCATTCAGCTTATCCTCATGCACCCATCACTGCAAAGCTCTCATACAGC
Organism: Protopterus annectens; assembly: GCF_019279795.1. Lineage (NCBI taxonomy): Eukaryota > Metazoa > Chordata > Ceratodontiformes > Protopteridae > Protopterus > Protopterus annectens. Next base: position 1,291,297,298 of record NC_056731.1, on the reverse strand, counting down.
TAAACTGACTCGAACTCCCTAATCTCCATAAAATCTATCAACTAAACAAGTTGATTAAATTCTTAATTTTCCCACATATCCATTTCTATCTTCACTCATGCCATAATACCCACTTTCTTGATTCATTGCATCCTCTAACAAATTTCTCGCTAGTTTCAATTTCTCCTGTAGCTAAACAGTGATGCCCTGTATTCTTCCCAAGTAGCCAAACTCTGTTAATCCCTTTTATTATTTATACGGGAATTACAAACCATCAAAAATTCAAGTCACAACTAAAATATCACCTTCTCACCAACTGAAATTTTCACTGCACATTTTCACCTGAGTGATCTTTCACCTCATCTCTAACACTCCTTTCCTCATCTTTTCTATACATCACCCAAAGACATTCACAAATAATCCCACAATTTCCATAAATATTAATTCACAAATATCCCTTTAGTGTGGTTATGTTCTCCATCTCATACCTCCATCCCATCTCAGTTATTTCTTACCTTTTTACCTAAATCTTTCTAAATACCATCTACTTCCCCTTTACCTAATACTTCCATCTCAATTGCGAGAGATGCAATTATACAGCCAAACTGAAGGCTAAGCTCTCTCAACCCAAGACTGGACCAGGCAGTCAAGAGGAGAAGGGAATTACTTGCATCACACCACCAGTTTCACATAGACCTATGAAACCAGCACCGGCAAAAAACACACATAAATACAGAAAAACATACTCGGAGGCTCTAAATAAAAATCTACAAAAACAACAGAGACCTCCAAAGCAAACATCCAAGCAACCTCCACCCCCCAAACACAAACCATGAAACACATACTTCACAAAACCAGTGTGCCACGCAATCACAGCCCTTAAGACAAAATAACATACCCAACACACTAGTAATAGGTGACTCTATAGTCAGACACACTGAAGTCCCACTCACTAAGCTGAACAAGGAGCAGGTTCCTGTTAGCTGCCTTTTGTGTGCCAGGATCTGCCACATAACACAAGCACTCAGGTCACTCCAGAACAAGTACAAACATGACTCTGTCATTGTCCATGTTGGTGTGAATGACCTTAGCCATACCTCCCTGGACTACATGAAAAGAGAAATGGAGGAGCTCTCGGCTCACATAGCTCAGGCCGATATGAGCCTGACCCTGAGTAGCATCCTGCCCTCACCAAGAATTATATCACGGTATAGAGAAAAAATGATAAATTTCAACAATTGGCTAAGCTTCTGGTGTCATTCAAAGGGGATCCAGTGTCTGTCAGCCTGGGATGACATGCTCGACAAGCCACGCTGCTTTGCTAGAGACGGCTTGCACCTGTCACCCTTAGGCTTTTGAATACTGGTCAAGGCTCTTGCCACCCCCATAGTTCCTCTTTTTAAGCAAGGCTCAAAAGACAAACCCACCACCATAAATAGCACGAGTAATGCTACTCAATGCCAGAAGTCTAAACCTCAAAATGCATGCACTCGAGGCACTCCTCAGTATGGAGAAAATCGATATATGTGCAGTAACAGAAACCTGGTTTAAGGCTCCAGAGAGCACCCCAGCACTATGAGGCTGCAACTCATACCATACATTTTGGCCACAAAACCCGGACCGAAATACAAAAGGCGGGGGAGTATCCATATTCATCAAGGATACCCACACCACCAGTTTAGTGGCACAGCACGATGCTTCAGAGATCATCCACATGCAACTAACAACAGGCAAAACTGCTATTCAAATTATAGCTTGCTGCAGATCACCCACCATGTCCCAGGACCCCCACTCTGCACTCCTGGAAACACTAGGAAACATAAAGGTCCTACCAAACACCCTGATATTGTGTGATTTCAATTGCCCAAACATTAACTGGGAGAACTACTCAAGTACAAACTCCCTTGCCCAACATTTCCTAGAATTTACAAACTCAAATGCCCTGGATCAACTGGTCAACACCCCCACCAGAGGTGACAACATATTGGACCTGGTCATCACCAACATGGGCGACCGGTGTTCCACACAGGAGGTCAACCCCTTGCTGGTTAGATATGACCATAAACTAATCACTCTGGATATCCACATTCCTCCACCACCCTCGGTCAAAGAAACTACCGTGAAAAACTTTTCAGAAGCAAACTTCACGTTACTTAAGACTGAGGTGGGAAGTTTCAAAGTCCCCATGCTAAAGGATAATGCTGTCCATGTTGCAAAATCCTTTACTAATGCCATCTACGGGCACCTACAAGAATGTATGGATCATGCTATCCCAAACAAAACCAAGACTCACTCCTCCAAGAAAAGGAAACCAGTCTGGTGGACCCCTGCCATAAACAAGCTATACAATAAAAGGAGGAAACTAGTACAGAAAAGAGTAAAATCCCAAGAAGGGAAGACATCCCTGATCAGTATCAGCAAGAAACTATGTTCCCTCATAAAATCATCCAAGGCTAGCTTTGAAAGAAAAATTGCCATGGACTCCAAAGATGACCACAAGGCATTCTTTAGCTATGTCAAGAATCTAAGTGGCAATTCTCAGATCTGCTCAGAGTTAGTGCAGAATGGCACAAAATACACTGACCCAACTGATATAGCCAACATCCTGGTAGACAGGTTCAGTGCAAACTTCACCCCCCTCTCACCCCCAAAAGGGCCCATAATTATACCAGAAGAATGTAGTGCCCCTGAAATCACAGACACTCAGGTTAAAACAGCCCTCTCCAAAGCCGAAAACACAGCATCAATGGGACCAGACGGTGTCCCAGGCTGTGTCCTACATGAGCTCAAAATGAACTAAACCCTCACTTAAACACACTGTTTAAACTCAGCCTCTCCACAGGCTACATGCCCACAGAGTGGTGCACAGCAATGTTTATTCCACTCCACAAAGGTGGAGCCACAACAGACCCCAGGACTATCGCCCTATAAGCCTGACTAGCTTGGTCTGCAAAGCTATGGAGTGCACCATCATGGATCTCATTAACAGAAACATTGGGAACCTCCAAACACTGGACCTTACCAAGTTCGGCTTTGCTAAGGGCAGATCATGCCTCCTAAACCTGGTGGACTTCTTTGAGACAGTTACCAAGGCTATAGATGAGGGAAAGGTGGTCCACACAGCCTACCTAGACCTGACAAAGGCCTTTGACACCTTCCCCACTTAGTTATTATAGACAAGCTCACCAGCCTGAACATAAACCCCTACGTCATGAGATTGGTTGCCAACTGGCTCATGGACAGAACCCACATGGTAAGAGTTGCGGGACCTAGGTCTGACTCTAAACCAGTTATAAGTGGCGTTCACCAGGGCTCAGTCCTAGGACCCCTCCTGTACAGCATATACATCTCAGAGGTACAGGCAAGCACAGGAGGACTACGGCTGTCCAAGTTTACAGATGAATGCAAACTAGGGCCTATAATTGACTCTCCACCTGACACAGACATCCTCCAGAAGGGTCTCACTGAGACAGATACCTGGTGTCAAAACCATGGCCTCAAGATAAATGCCAAAAAGTGCATAGTTATCCCCTTTGGAAAAAACAAAGTACCCACAAACTACCATATAGGTGGTAGCCCCCTAAATATGGAAGACCTAATAAGGGATCTGGGGACCCAAGTAGATAGTAACCTCTCCTTTGATAATCACATTGCCAAAGTGGTTAGAAAATCCTTCTATGTGGCCCACCTTATCACAAAAGGGTTTCCATCCAGATCGAAAGAGGTCATTGGGCCCCTCTACTCATCACTCATCAGACCCATCATAGAGTACAATGCCCCATTTGGGATGTACCTTACAAGACACCTGCAACAACTGGAAAGACCACAGAAGTACCTCACCAAGAGGATCACTGGCCTCAAGCAGATGCCCTATGCAGCTCGACTGAAGAAACTGCAGCTGTACTCGGTTGCATACTGCCTTCTCAGAAGTGATCTCTGCCTGACATACAAGGCCAGGTCCAACCCAGAATTGATGGACATGCTCCACCTAAAGAAAACCATATCCCCTCGAGCCACATGCTCTAGGGATCTAAACCTCACCACAACAATAAATAGGACATGCTGGAGGGATAGATTCCTGTCCCAGAGACTTCCCATGCTCTGGAACTAGATTCCAATCTATATTAGGCAGAGCTCCCCGCTAACCCTCTTCAAGAGAAACCTTGATGAGTGGATGGGAAACAGAAAGTTTACCCCAGGGATCACTTCAATGGCTCTGCTGGACTGGGGCACAGTGAACTAACCTAAGGGGGCGGCGAAAGCTAACACATTCCAGCTAGGCTTGTAAATGCCTTCGGGCAGATAGCCTAGTACCTACTTGTGAACTTATGAACCCATGAACCTATATCTTATAACTCTTATTAAATCCATTCATCAGAAACACAAATTAGCAATTTTTTCTTACCTCAGTTGGATACATACCAGTTGGATACTAATTCAATATTACTGTTAATCTGCACTTGTATTTTGTGTTAGAGCTTTTCTCCCTAGTCCTCCACTGAAAAGGGGTTTTGCCCAATCAAACCTTTTCCTGTAAATAGGGGGAAGTAAATAAATAAATAAATAAATAAAGTGCTATTTGTATTCCTTCTAAAGAAGGAGGCTGGGACATATGGTACTCTTTATTTAACTAACTGGTGCCTTTACAACAATAAGAACCCCTGTATGTACGCCCTTTGATTTACTTTCATGTGCACTACTCTACAAGTTTGACTAGTCACAGGATCACAGGAGAGTAGCATGCTAACAACCTTAAAGGGCCTTTATCAGACTAGTCATATTCCCAGAAGTGTTGGACAGGTTTTATTCCCTCAGGTTTGTGTGCAGTGTATATATAACTTGGCCAGCATCTCCAAGCTTTCTTTGTCTTTTACAGACATAGGTTCCAGACCAGGGTTAAATTTATAATTACCCAGCCACTTACCCAAGTTGACTTTCAATATGTACAAGGAAGAACTCTGTTTCACATGGATGGGCTACCTCTTCTAGACAGTGGGTAGTCTTTAAGCCAAATACTGTCCCTCCAGCATGTGTTTTTTTATGTTCCAGATGAGGTTTAGATCCCTAGATCAGGTGTTTCTGATGACAATTGTTTTCCATACATGCAACATGTCTGTTAAGACTGCATCAGAGGATGCTTTGTAAGCCAGGCATAGATCGCCTCTCAGCAGCCTGTAGATGACTGACTATAAGGATAAGGCTTTGAGGCATTCTGCATCTGACTTGTTTTGTACATCATCTATTGTTTTTCTGGGAAACCTCTATGGACACTCCAATTGTTGCATGTGTTTGGTCAGGCACATACCAATGGGGGCATTGTACTCTATGACTGGTCTAAGGTGGGCTGAGTATAATGGAACAATGAAATCCTTGAACCTAGATGCTCACTCTTGCTTGCAGGTTATGCAGCTTAGAATGATTTTCTTAATACAATAAACACATGATGGTCAAAGGCCAATTTACTGTTGACATGTGTTCCCAAATCCCTGACCACTGGGTCTACTCATTGGAGTGTATTATCAATGTAATAATTTCCAGGAATGGCTGTCTTACCAAAGATACTATAATACATTTCATGTTTTTGACTGAGTCTCTAACACAAGTTATTAGTCTGTGTCAAATCTTCCTGATGGGTATTTATGTCATACGGGGATTCTATTGCTTCACCTAGTTTGCAATCATTTGTGAACTTGGTCAGCCAGAGGTCCTTGACGTTAGTCTTGACTTCAGATAAGTAGATGCCAAAAAGGAATGGCCCCAGTACTGAGCCCTGAGGTATTACACTAGTGACTGACCTTTTAATGGAGGTAGTTTCCCATATATTAACTTATTAGGTCCTCTCTGTATGCCAGCTGGGTGATATATGGATTTATACCTAATTTAGTGAGCTTGTCTACAATGCCCTAGTGGACCAATGTGTCAAATGCTTTGGTCATGTCAAGGTAGGACATATGCACAATTTTACCTCCATCCATTGCTTTGGTGACCTTCTTGTAGATGTGCATCAGGTTGAGTAGGCATGATCTGCCCTTGATGAAATGAAACTGTGTTGATTTTGATGTTTGAAGATTTTGCAAGTCATTATTTGTCCAATCAGTAATTATTATTTCCATGGCTTTACATATTAGACTAGTCAGACTTATGGTTGTATAGTTTCATGGGCCTATGGATGACTCAACCTTGTGCAAAGGGATAACTGTTTCAGTCCTCCATTCATTTGATACAAAGCCTATTTAGAGGCTATGGCTAAATAGCGATTCTAGTGAGCCTGACAGTTCATAATCCATACTATTAAGGAGGCATCCTGGGATATTATCAGGTCTCATCGAAGAAGTGTTTTAGGCCTTGGAAAGTGCATTTATGACTTACTCCTTAGTGATAGTTTGGAAACATATGTTTGTGGGCATTTCTTGAGGGGTGTTGTGAGGTGAAACTGGTGTGAAATTTGAGTTGCATTTATCATCCATTATTCTGTATCTTCTGTCTCAGTATAAGTGGATCCATTTACAATTAGTTTGGTACATTGTTGTGTATTGCACTTGAGGATGTGAACATTGCTGAAGAATGCCTTGTGATTGTCCTTACCTCAGGAGGCTACTTTTACCTCAAAATTGGCTTTGGTAGGCCTAATTAGCCCCCTGGGCTGCTTATTTAGTTTGATGGGGGAGTTTTACCTTGCAGGTCGTTGCCTTTCCAATTTTTGTGACATGATTTTCTGAAGAGCTCACAACACAGAATTTCATGTCAGTCTCCATCACTAGCTTTTACATAATCCTAAACATCACATCAATGGATCTTCTCTGATCACTTGCAAAAGGTGGCACTAACCCTATCCTAATCTATGTGCCAGTCTGGTACTAAACCATTGATCCCTCCACCCCATCTTGTCTAGACGTTAAAGGCAAAATGTTCCTCTAGGTCTTCTTTCCTTTATTTCCTTGTGTTTGACCATACATTGAAAACTCAGCATTGTAGGGCAATTCATTCCTCTACATACTCATTTTAAAATTCCAGAAGTGTTTGTTTCCTGGTCTTACTTGTGCCCCCTGTGACTCCACTCTGTACTTTTCACTTCTGCAGCCATGTCATGGTGGCTAGAGATTTATTAGCATGCCTAATGTCCAAGCTTACATTGTTCACTGCCTTAAAAGCACTAAACTTTTGATCATAGGCCAGCCAACCTGTTTCAAACTTATTACTAGATATTCCTACAGATGAACTGGTAGCACAGGATGCAAGCAGGCTACCTTTCTATAATTAGCATTCAGGAGTATGTGAAAGCCACTAGCATGGTATCCCATATGTTGCCATAAGTTCCATAACTTCTGCATTTGCATCATCCTTGACTAACAATGCAAAGACGTCTGAATATTCACTAGGCATACTTTCTCTTTTACAGTGAGTGTAATGTGCATACCTGTGTGATTCCTACCTCTATACCCTGTTTGCTGTGATCCTAAAACACCTTATCAAACACTGGGAAGACTACCCTCTTGGATTCATTTTAGCTTCTTTTTTCATCCTATTATTTGGCATCATGGGGTGTGCTAGCCTACTGAATTATGTCATCAAGGAGTTGTTCATCTGTCTTCACTAACAAAACACCTGTTAATATCTGACCCCTTTAAGCTTGCTTTCTTAGCATGGTGGTTATATTCATAAATAGAACATCAAGCAAGCATCAAGCCACTTTTGTTATCTTGCAAAGAGGATATAAATAGTTTGTTATACAATACAATACAGTAGTTTACTAGTGCATGCTGACAGAGACAGAGAAAGAAACTTCTGTCAGTATGTCATGTTAAATTACTTTTTCATTGTCATTGTTGCACGAGTTTTATTTCACTTGTTTATGACAGAGAAAGAGAAAAGGCCTTTCTGAAACAGGACTGATGAATAAATAACTGGATCTATAGCAACACCCCATATAGCTCTCCAGTCCATGTTCTTCGTCTCAGAAGTGACGCTTCTAGCAGTAGTTTCATTCTGAGTTTTTTTGACCCATAAGACAATACTAGTTTTTCTATCACACAGTATCCTTCATTGTTAAATGTCATCAAGGATAGCCCTGACTTAAGTTGGCATATGGACTCCTTTCTTATGGAGCAATTGTAGTGGTTAGCATGACATAGAAATTCACAGAAAAAATAGAATGATTGCATTAGCATTAAATTCAGGGTTCTGAGAAGTTGGAGCCTATCCTAACACTGAAAGGGAACAAGGTAGATTTTTTTTTCTTGAGGCTTACCATCAGTCATTCCATTTTTAGTTTACTGCCCAGTGGGAAAACAGTAACTATATTTTTCATAATATTGCCAGCAATAACCATAGCAGCAAAGATGGCATTATATTACTTGGGTAATAAGTAAAATAATTTGATGCCTTATGTGATTGCCTATGCTTCCATATCCAAATTAATATATTCTTAACATTCTAGCTTTAAACATGTGCCAAACACGCTAAGAAATCATTTCACGTTTTTCTGTCCATGCAGATTATCAGGAACTGGTCGATAGCTCACAGCATGCTATGCCTCAGGAATATTTGCAAGTTTCACCATGATGTAATTGATGCTAAAACAGCTTCTACTTAATTCCACTGTGCGTTGATGCACTTACGGTAGACAGCGATGACTTAACTACCAGTACAAGTAAGTCCACCCCACAAGGAACCATGGTGGATTCAGTGAAATTAGCCAAAGGCCTGGACTCTTTCCTTGCAGCCTAAGCATTCTTAAGCAGTGCACAGTGACTTAAATAATAGTTCAAGAAAGTGAACTGCACAAAGAAACTGAGTTGGTTCAGTCAAACTTTCAGAAGACCTGGATACTTCTGCTGCCTGAGCATTCTTAAATAAGTGCAGGGCTTCTGTTGACCTCTCTACTCAGCTGAAGATAGAATTTTGAGGTATAGAAGTTAATGTTTACTATTAATCTTGGAGAGGGTCTTAACCCCTTTGGGAAAGTTAAAGAATTATCCATGTTTCACATATGGGGAACTAACCCACCTTTCTCTAAGTTGCTGCCTTTTTAGGCATAGACATGCTTTCAATCAATAATATACCAGGGCCTTCTGTCCTGGTCTTTGTTACTAAAATAATAAGACCTTCTGGGTTTTGCTACATAGACTGTTAGGGCCATCTACTCCACCACAAAGTTCCACTGGACTGCTTATGCCTCTCACTGATTGTTTTTCAGGAAGTAAGGAGTGGGCTGATCCTATTCATTCTGTTAAGATTCCTTCCCTTCACCATATTTCCCTACCCTCTCACAGTCTGTTCTTTTCACATATTTGTCCAGTATTTATATGCAGCTACCCCTGATTATCTTCCTTTCACCATATTCCTTTCTTTCTCCATATTTCTATTATGTAGATGCATAGGTCACTCTATTTAAGATGGAACTCTCTTATTGCAATCCATTGATGCACTTCCTTTATCTCACTTAACCCCCAATCTCTCAATCACGCACTGATTGACACTGTGCCACTCCTTATATCTTTCTTACCACCCTGATCTTTTTCTTGCATGCTGTTTGCTTGGTCTAGACATAGTTTTACAAGCCTCTCTGTCTTCTACTATTCTTGTTAAATGATGCATTACTTTTCTGTTTACCTCTCCCACTGATCTCACTAGTTCCTCCTCTTGATCACCCCTGACTGCTTCTCACATATTTCATTGTTTTCTCTCTACTTGCCCCTCACTCTGGATCCCCACCTCCACAATATAATTAGCTGTGCCAGCTTTCAGCTAATCAGTCTATGTAATTTCCATTCTCTTCTAGTGTGTTTTGGTGCATTTAGGGTAAGGCTTTTAAGTTTTTATTTGAATAAATGTTCAGTCTACCAAAATGTTCATTTTTCCTACAGTATTGTAGCATTAATGCAATTTTACATGCATGTCTTGCCAATAAGTTATGATAGTGAAATACTGTTATAACTTTAAGGTTTAGAAGAGGATCACTATCCCCCGGATTCACTATTCTTATGTGCAGGACTAGCTTAGTCCTGCACGGAAGCAGACATTTAGGAGCAGCATGGCAGTCTGCCAGGCATATTAAGGCGTGCTGCCTGAGCTCCTAAACAGACATGGAGCATGTACGAGTGCAGGGGGTGTGTCTAAGAGCAGAGCTCTCAGAATATGCACGCCCCTGCAATCCAGAACAGCAGTTTAGCAATAAGAATGTGTGAGACCACTCATAGGTGTCCGCATACCCCCAGCAACATCTCCCCAAGTTTGTAAGAGTAATAGTTAAAATATAAAATATAAACAAGCTAATTTTTTTTATCAAACAGATAAAATTTAACCATAGGTGTGCGGGTTTGTCTATTGCTTAGCTACGTATACTGCAGCTTAAATGGCTCAAGAGGATAAATATCAAGAAATATGCAAATGAAGCAGTACTGCAAAAGTGTAGTGGGCAGAGCATTCGCCTTACAAGCGGTCATTCCCGGTTCGAGTCTCACTCCAGTACATTCCATTTTCCATGTCAAATCACTTTACGAACAATATTTTTTGTTGCATAACCTACTAAATAACATAGATTTGTGAACTGGAGTACTACATTAAATGCAGATGTGAGGTGTCATTGTCATAATGTTGTAAAATCCACAGATAAACACAAGTGCCACATACAGTATATGTGCACATGTATCAGGGATACAAATCAAAGGTATAATGTGTAATGAATGATAAATCCATGGAGTATCCAAATCCACCACCTTCCCAAGAACCATTTTGCATTTCTGTCTAAATTAGTGTGGGGGTAAGCGGGACTAAGCACTATTAAGTAGGAGTAAGCATATTTAAGCAGTAGTAAGCGAGTTTAAGTCTGTTTGCATGGGAGTAAACAATGCGCATACAGGTTAAGCAATACTGAAGCTAACTCTCTGTAAGCATATTTAACCGGAGGTTAGCATTGTTTACCTTCACGCAAACCCGAGCAAACCCGTTTGCAATTGCTTAAAAGTGCCTTAATCACTCTGTATGCAACAGCTGCTGTTCTGGCCAGAAACAAAATAGACAGCCCTTGCAGGGCTTGAACCCAGGACCCTGTCCACTATAGTTACAGTAGTTAACCACTAAGCCTTCACAGCAGTACATAAGATGAGGTATCACCAAACAGATCCTCACTACAGGAAAATCAAACTTAACATGTGAAAGGAATCTATATACAGTTTTATGTTGTATAACCTACTACATAACATAAATATGTGAACTGGAGTACTGCATTAAGTCCAGATGTGAGGTGTCATTGTAATAAAATGTTGAAATCCCCTAATAAACACAAGGACCCCATACAGTGTACGTACATATGAATCATGGATACCAAACACATATATAACAGGTAATGAATAATACATCAATGTCAAAAATGCAAATAGTATGCAAATTAAAAATTAAGTAATGCTAAGCACTGCACAGTCCAGCTTACTAGGTGTAAGCAATGTGTAGGCCAGGTAAATCAGTTTGCCCATTGTTATACCCCTTTAAGCAATGCCAACCTCAGTTAAAAAGGTTTGCTCATAGCTTAGCATTTTCAAAACAGTCTAATTATGGCAAAGTGTGGGAAATCGGCCCTATTTAAACCCAACAGGTGGAAATACATCTCATAACTGGTTGCAGCTTCCTCCTGTATGCACTATGACTGGTATGGGAGAGGGTGTGCGCTTTTGGGGCACAGTGCTGGGGTATCCAGGAGTCCAGAATCATGGCAAGACTCCTTGTTAAAGACCATGACCAGAGACTGCTGCAGGGCTAGTGCCAGGGTTCCCTATATAAAGCAGAAGCCTGAGACCATCTCTCCCGTGACCACACCAGTGCCACTGGCATATCTCAAACTGGTCAGCAGGTCAGGCATCAATATGCTGACCTGAAGCAGAGAAAGAGGGATCTCTTGGATCAGTGGATCCAAGAGGCTAGGAGGATGGGGGATGTCCCAGCCATGTGTAAGTATCAGTCCACTACCTGTTTTATAATTTCCAACTCATGTATATTATGGATAGGTATGGCTAAATATTCTTCCTATGTCTTTCACAGTGGCAGATGAGCAGGCTGCGAACCAGGAAGCCCATGCCTGTAGATTACAGCAGTTGCGATGTGAGGCAGGTTAGCAATACTCTTGCATGTACTGTCATAGGAAATAAATCTAAAAGTAGTAGTAAGTTAATTACCTGTATAAAACCTGTATTGTTTGAGGCATGTACTGCATACACCAGAGAATATGGCAGGAAGAGTCTCATATAGGTTGTACATAAATAAAAGCATAATAGCCTGACAATAAAGGTCTAACTGCTGGACTGCATGTGTTTACTCTGGTATCATATGGTAATGCAGAGTTGCAATCTCTTAATAGTACTGTTGTATTAAGCACTGTTACACACACTGTGCAACATAAAATGTGTAGGAATGTCTGTATATGACTGTTGTAATCACAAGAGGTCATATAGTACAACTGAGAGAAATTAGACAGAAACCAGTGAAAAGATAGACAACATAATCCAAATAACACACTCAACTGAGATGTGAACTGTTGTATTTTTAGCACACATAGCCATGGTTCGAATCCTGGGAGTGATAGTAGGCTGTATGCAGAATTATACCCCACAACTGTACCGATATGTCAAGAATGTCCAGGTAATTGGCCCATACCCATTGTCTGTCACTCTGTCCTCCTGGCAAATCAGTGGGATAATCCCAGACATTTAGGCAGCAAATAAGAAATACAACTGAATGTCAGACATCTATAAGAACAAACCTGTCACTCTAGCAACTCCCCAAAATGTTATGGGTGTAATAAGCCAAGTATGACCCATCTCCACCCCAATGTTGTGAAGTTGTGGCCAGAGTGTGTGCAGTAACAGAGTGAGATGCATTTGCATAATACTAATGTGGAATTTGGTAATACGTGTGGCAACATTCAGGTAGAGCTAACAAATATTGCCCCCACAGGTCTGTCAGATATGAAAACTGTGCCTAAAAATAAAACATTGATATCCTGTACTGGTACTATTTACTCTGGTATTGTATAGCATTGTTAGTGTTGCAGTTGCTCTGAATAATAAGGTAGTACTCATCACTGTCACCCACACTGTGCTACATAATAAAACTGTCTAGGAAATGCTGTATAAGAGTGTTCTAATTGCAAGGTCAGATTGCAAAACCACAGGAGACTTATAGAAAGAAATCAGAGAAGAGATACAAAGCAATATCTATATAGCACACTCAACTGTGATGGACACTGTTTTATTTTTAGCAGACACAGCCATGGTTTGAATACCGGGAATGGTAGTAAGCTGTATGCAGAATCATACCCCACAAGTGTACAGAATTGTCCAGACTGTCCAGTTAAATGGCCCATATCTGCCGGCTGTTACCCTGTGCCCCTGGCATATCAGTGTGCTAATCTCTGGCATGTAGGCAGCATTTTGTGTCATATAACTGTCAGGCCCGTACATATCTGGAAAATGTCAATGAAAACAAACCTGTCATTGTACAACTCACTAAAGGTTTATGAGGGCAATAGTCAAAATATGTCCCGGTTCACCTGCATGTGGTCAAGACATGCCCAGAGACTATGCAATAAGAGATGGACAGGTATGTGCATAAGATCAACCTGGAATCTGCGAATATGTGTAGAAATAGTTAGGTAGTATTAACAAACAATACCTCCACAGGTATAACAGGTAAAAGGTGTATATTGCAGGTAAAACTCAGCTCATGTATATAGTTGGCTACATCCATACCACTGTCCAAACTAAGGCCATAGGGTAGTGTACTAATACCTGTAAGGTACAAATCACAGTACTGACTATGAAAGTAATGAGAACTACAGGAATATACTAATTGTTAATTGACATCTCCCCCCACCATATCTGCAACAATAAACTAAATACACAACTCAATCGGTATGTGCTCCATTAAATCTATTGTTGGGACATATGTCCTATTGATTGATAAATATTTAAATTTGTTTCTATGCATGTGCCATGTTGAAATACTCCCACATTGGTGGCATGCTGCCATTAATGTACCTGCATGCTGTTGTAATGGCCACTCCGGTTCCATATATGCATGTGTTCGGTTTGCTATGCAACTGTTCCATATCTGGTGTTTTGGATTAATGGGAATATCTATGCATGCTGTTATACCTAATCCTGGAATACGTTGACTATTACTAACCCGCATATGTTGTAAAATTGAAACACCATAGCAGGTTTGGGAAGGCCGGTCCCAGTGGACCCACCTGTCCAACCTCATCTGGCCATGGCACCAGGCACCAGCACTTCTGGGACCCACCCTGGGACCTCCTCGCCTGCTGTTCCTGCACCGCCTTCAGGTGGAACTGCCTCAGGGGATGGGGCTCGGGGAGTGGGTGTGGATTGGACACTGTCACCCATCTCCAGGTCCGGAGTGTAGTGCGTAGCGAGCTCCGCAGGGAGTTTGGAGATCTGCTATGCCAGCTTGAGGGCCATGTGTCACAACTAGAGGTTTGGCCTGGTCCTCCTACTCAGCCCCAAGCACAGCCACCTTTGGGGCTGTCAAGGTGCAGTGGTGACTGCCCATGGGTGAGGACATCAATCCCACGGTTTCCACTATAGTGCTCATGGGCTTCCGATTTCCAAACACCCCTCCCCATGAAGATGTTTACCCCCCATATACTGCCCCTGTTATCCTACACAACCTACCTCCCCAAATATACCTACTATCCCTCCCCAACATCCCACTCTCTCCTGAAAAAAAGAGCAATCTGTTCCCCAAAAAAATCTCGCCCCATACATAGCTGTCCATTTTGCACATGTGATCACTGGACACATGTAATCTGGTCTAATTGGCTTCACAACATATTACTTTTGTCCTCAACTCTCTCTCAGGGGTATGAGTGTCCAAATCTACCTCCAAATTAGTGTATATGCACATCTGTTGCTGTAGTAAAAATGGTCAGCTATGGACCTTCCCTACACCCATCATGCACATCCCTAGCTATTTTCCCTACTGTCTTTCCCTTCTTTGTACCTCTTTTTCACCAGTTTCCTATCAACCCTTTTTCATTTCTTTTAAAAAAATAGCACGAGGGTAAGCAGGAGTAAGCACTTTTAAGCAGCAGTATGTGGGTTTAAGCTTATTTGCGTGGGGGTAAGCAATGCCTACACAGGTTAAGCAACTGAGAAGCAAAATCAGTATAAGAAACTGTAACCAGAAGTAAAACAAACTCGCCCAAACCCACTTACAGCTGCTTCAAAGTGTCTTAATCACTTCTGTATCCAACGGACCTTGTTCTTCCCGGCAACAAAATAAACAACCTCTGCAAGGCTCGAAACCAGGACCCTGCACACCATAGCAAATGTGATTTACCACTAAACCACATCAGATATACATAACTCTGATGTTTTCACAAACATATCATCCAGCACAGTCATTCAACAGTACAGGAAATGTATTTATACATGTAGCTGTATGTGCGTGTGTGTGTGTGTGTGTGTGTGTGTGTATGTGTGTGTGTGTGTGTGTGTGTGTGTGTGTGTGTGTGTGTGTGTGTGTGTGTGTGTGTGTGTGTGTGTGTGTGTGTGTGTGTGTGTGTGTGTGTGTGTGTGTGTGTGTGTGTGTGAATATTTATATATATGTGTATATATATATATATATATATATATATATATATATATATATATATATATATATATACTAAGAAATGAACTTCGTGACAATAAAAGCATTCAAAAAATAGTAAATCACACCAACAACTCTTGTAGAACTTTAGTGCTTTCGTCTTATTTATTATCAAGACTTCTTCAGTAAGACATGTTTCATAAGTATGAGCAACCATTTTGGATTTAATGTGTTTATGGATTTACAACTGTGCAAGTGAATATAATGTGTTTCCTCTCTCTCTCTCTCTCTCTCTCTCTCGCTCTCTCTCTGACTTTTGACTCCCCCATACCCCCTACACACATGCTCCCAGTCACCAAGCTAGCCCAAGCTGACCCCACCAACTACCCCCCCGGTATCTCTTTTCACGCAGCCATTCAAGGGGTGATACCATCCGAACCAGCCCACGGGTGGTACCACCCACACTGACAGTCTCCTGGGACACTCTTTTATTCATATGCTCCACACTCCTTGTCATGGGCGGCCCCCTAACAGCCCCCCCTCAAGTCCACCCTGCATTCCTCCCACTCCCCCATCAGGTGGCATACCCACACATTTCTCTACACACACACTGATACCAAAGCATAGTAGGACTCTCTACCTGACTCCTCCACCTTTCTCCGTTCCCTTCTTCACTTACCTTTGGAGGCAAAGACTCATAAGTTACATGTTTATATTAGAATCATCACAGCATGACTCTCATCCTTCCCGGTTCCTCCATATTTTTAATTTTTTTTTTTTTTTTTTTTTTTTTGCTTTTGCACACAATTTCTTTTTGCACACAATCCCTTTTTTGCACATGATCCCTTTTTGCACACAATCCCTTTTAGTATGCACACGGCACCACAAGGCTATTACTGTCTGACCGATTTACCTTATGTAACTGCGATTGTAATGTTAATGAAAATGCACACAGCACCCTGCTTGTTCACACTTTACTACTGGAAAGGAACTGTTGTTAATTTAAATGGCCTGCTAGAACTAATGTATTTAAAGGAAGAGAAAATGGCTGCTCATACTTATGAAACATGTCTTTCTGAAGAAGTCTTGATAATAAATAAGATGAAAGCGCTAAAGTTCTACAAGAGTTGTTGTGATTTACTATTTTTTGAATGCTTTTATTGTCACAAAGTTCATTTCTTAGTTAAAATTTCTTCTCTTCGTTCAATTTTTTTTGAGTGTGGTTAATTTTAGTTGTAAGTCTTCTACTCCACGTGACAGTATGGCAGGAAACATAGCACCCAACTCAGGCTCTAGTAGCCAACTGAAGACAGAAGCAACCAGGAGCAGGACACCAATTGATCCAACAACAGTTCTCACAAAATTATCGCAAGGAATTTGTTTGGCGCAGGATCTCTTCGAGGACCTAAACAGCAGACCTTTAACACCTACAAATGAAAGGATCACCAGGGACCACACTGAACCCCTGGACCACTCTGGACCCAGGGCCACAATTAACAACAGAACTGGGACAGAAATAAGGACCACACAGGCTCTTGACCTGATACTCACGCAGACGGAAATTAATCCCTTCCATTGCCCGGTCCAGAATACAACAGTACAACTGGAGTACCTTCAAAACATAGGGGTCTCACAGAGTGCCAGGTCTCTGATTACCAGACTCGAGAGACTGATTAAAACCTACAAAAACCTGGAGCATGACAACTTCTATCTGGAAAGGTGTTTAGAGCTGGATATAGTCCCACAGGGTCTCAGATGTAACAAATTTCCTAACAGGATCACTCCAAACTCTCAACTTCACAAAGAACTGGTCAAAATATATAATGACTCTGGGTTAGCAGCTATCAAAGCACTCATCCAAAGTAATACTGAGAGTATGGCCACCTACAAGTCTCAAATAGATGATCTGCAAACACGCATCCTGCAGGATCCCACATTTATTGACTTTGCGGAAATGTGGGACAATGTTCTGCACAAAATTACTAGGCATGTGGCGACACTGATTGAATGCAAGAAAGGCAAATTGCTTAGGGACATTAAACAATATGAGGAAGGAAAAGCATACCCGATCAGGCCCACACGCTCCTTAGACACATGGAGAAGGCCAGACAGATATCCCACAACCAATCCATTGTCCACAACCGAACTAAGGCCTACGACAGAATTACAAGAACCCACAAATGGACCCAACACACCAGAGGTGGATAGACTCCTCATCACATCCAGCCCACTAGCAGGGAGTAGTTACCAGATGATGGTACATACTTCTACTATGGGACAGCCAAGACCAGAAATGCCTCTCCAGAATCAACCGACACAGAGAGATCCAGACACCAGTGAACATGACCACCATGACAACGAAGACAACAACAATACAAACCGCAGGACACCGGACAGTGCGATCAATCAAGGAAGGGTTTATCAGACCCCACCAATGAATGACCAGTCTTCCAACAACACAAGTGGCAACAAGAATTTTTTTTATCTTCAGCAGGACTCACAACCAGAACCAGGACTTATACCAGATTCAGACCTGGGGGTAATGAATGAAACTGGAACCACAACACCAACAATATTGAGGGAAGGAGGGGGAACAACAATCACAGAGGAAGAAGGAGAGGGAGCGTGATACAGTACTAGTATTACTGGGATGGACCACCCTGATCACCCTCCCCATTTACATATACCAGCATCTGACAGCACTGACTTCAGGTCTCCAGCAGGGGAAGGTGACATCTTTAACCTCACCACACGAGTTTTCTCGGAAAGCCATCATAAGGTACTGAAGAAAGGCTTTTCTTTCATCCCGGCGCAGAGAGCCAACACAGCGGATGTTATCCTGGACCTCAAGTGCTACCTGAGAAAGTTACAACTAAAATTAGATATACAGCAATATGAAGAGGAAGAAGATGAGGAAAGCTCGGAAGATAACAACAGACCCCTTACCATGAAGAGCCTGTACACTCCTGCACTCTCCAACACACTGAGCCTCTTTGAGAGTACCTGCGAAAGGGATATCAGGAAACTCCTTCCTGATAAGCCCTCGGCAAAGTGGCACAATCTGAACAGGGAAGAAAGACAGGCTTGGAAGGAACTGAGTCAGGACAAATCCCTACGAATCATGAAGGCTGACAAGGGATCCAGGATAGTAGTGATGGAGCAGGAGAGATATATCCAAACACTTGAAGCATCCCTCATGAATAACCAGTTCTACATAAAGGTCAACATCAACCAGGTACAACAAAACTTTAAACAAATTGATAACCTACTACTGGAACTGTACCTCAGGGATGAGATCTCTCAAGACGAAAAAGACTTCATGCAGGTCATGACACTCAGCCTTGGAAAATGTTTTGGAATCCCAAGGTTCACAACAACCCTGAAAATCCACCTTTTCACCACGTGGTATCAAACCGAAGCACAAAAACAGAAAAGATTTCACAATACTTGGACCACATCCTTAACCTCATTGTACAGAACAGCAAATACTACACCAAGGACTCCTGGACTTTTCTAAATGACATCTCCAAACTAAGGCTGGATGGAGGGGAATATTTACTGGTCACCCTAGATGTAGAAGCACTCTACACAAACATCCCCCACGCCAAAGGACTGACCCTCACCAGACAGTACCTGAACAGGCACTCCAACCTAAGCGGGACTAAGATTAATACTGTATGCAGGTTAACAGAAGCAGTATTAAGAAATAACTTCTTTCAATTCAACGGGAAGATTTACCACCAACAAAAAGGGGTAGCCATGGGGTCCAAAATGGCCCCGGCATATGCAAACTTAGTCCTCAGTGCCTGGGAAATGGATAAGGTTGAATCATTGCCCGGGTTCTACAACACCATAATGTACAGGCATTATATTGATGACATCTTTTTTGTCTGGAAGGGGGACAGACTTTCTCTGAGCAATTTTCTGGAAACCCTTTTCCAGAGTCTGGACTTCCTGACCCTCACGGTAGGACATATCGGAACCATCACTCAATTCCTGGATATCCACCTCACTATAGACCTGGAAAGTGGACAGTTTGACTCCAACATCTACCGCAAGCCCACTTTCCGGAATAACTATCTAGAGTTCAGCAGCATTTCATGAAAAAGAATATTGTAAAAGGACAATTCATCCGGTTATCCAGATTCATTTTTAGGGATGAGGTTTTCATCAATGAAGGTTTTTACCTCAGAAACTTGTTCTTAGAAAGAAAATACCCAGAGTATCTAGTGGACAACCTGTTCCAAGAGATCATACAGCACAGACACTCCAGGTACCCACCAATCCTGGAAAAGGGATTTACAGCAAGGGCACAGAATGGACCGAACAAAAAGGACTGTGTGTCAAGTTTCCCCCTTCCAATTTCCACAGATATGTTTGGAATCAGAGGGGTCCTCACCAACAATTGGGACATCTTGGGAGGAGGAAAAAGGCCTGACAAAGTTACTTGGGACATCCCCAAACTTCTGTTTCAAATGAACCTCTTCTTTTAGTGGAGCATTCGAGAGGAATAAAAGCCCATCCCCACAGAGCGACGTATTGACAGAACCTGGAATGTCTGACTGCGGCAAGTGTGTCGCCTGTGTACACATATGAAAAGACAACAATATCACCTTCCCGCACTGCAACAGAACTGTCAGTCTACATGACCACTATGACTGCAACACAAAAAATGTAGTCTACTGTGCTTTCTGCGAACACTGTGGGAATTTCTATATTGGCAAAATGAACAGGAAGCTGAGTAGCCGTATTAAAGAACACACTGCAGCAATACATAAACAGGACAGTTTGAATGCCTTGGCTAAACACAGTGCTATTTGCCCAAACTTCACAGGATTCAAATTCACAGTGCTGGAAAAAATAACAGAATTTGTAGGGGACATGGACACATTCCTGCAAGTCCGGGAATTAAAATGGCAGATAGAACTGAGAGCTGATGTCTATCCAGGTCTCAATGAGACACTGAACATTAAATGTGCACTTAAATGGTATAGAGATTGAAATGTGATGGGGTTTGAAGAGCTGTGCAAGAGGGTTTGAAGAATTGTGCAAGTGGATTTAATGTGTTTATGGATTTACAACTGTGCAAGTGAATATAATGTGTTTCCTCTCTGACTTTTGACTCCTCCATACCCCCTACACACATGTTCCCAGTCACCAAGCTAGCCCCCGCTGACCCCACCAACTACTCCTCCAGTCTCACTTTTCACGCAGCCATTCAAGGGGTGATACCATCCGAACCAGCCCATGGGTGGTACCATCTGCACTGACAGTCTTCAGGGACACTCTTTTATTCATATGCTCCACACTCCTTGTCATAGGCGTCCTCCTAACAGCCCCCACTCAAGTCCACACCACAGTCCTCCCACTCCCCCATCAGGTGGCATACCCACATATTTCTCTACACACACACACTCTGATACCAAAGCATAGTAGGACTCCCTACCTGACTCCTCCACCTTCCTCCATTCCCTTCTTTACTTATCTTTGGAGGCAAAGACTCATAAGTCACGTGTTTATATTAGAATCATCACAGCATGACTCTCATCCTTCCCGGTTCCCCATATTTTTATTATTTTTTTTTTTTGCTTTTGCACACAATCCCTTTTTGCACACAATCCCTTTTTTGCACACGATCCCTTTTTGCACACAATCCGTTTTAGTATGCACACGGCACCACAAGGCTATTACTGTCTGACCAATTTACCTTACATAACTGCGATTGTAATGTTAATGAAAATGCACACAGCACCCTGTTGTTCACAATTTACTACTGGAAAGGAACTGTTGCTAATTTAAATGGCCTGCTAGAACTAATGTATTTAAAGGAAGTGAAAATGGTTGCTCATACTTATGAAACATGTCTTTCTGAAGAAGTCTTGATAATAAATAAGACGAAAGCGTTAAAGTTCTACAAGAGTTGTTGGTGTGATTTACTATTTTTTGAATGCTTTTATTGTCACAAAGTTCATTTCTTAGTTAAAACTTCTTCTTTTCATTCAATATTTTTTGAGTGCGGTTAATTTTAGTTTTATATATATATATATATATGTCTATAGATATATATATATATATATATATATATATATATATATATATATATATACACATATGCATGCATCTATAGTTATATATGTCAACATATATATGTGTGTGTATATATATATATATATATATATATATATATATATATATATATATATATATATATATATAAATGTGTGTACATACAGATATATATCTATAGATATAAAAGTGAACATAACAAATACATATATGACCAAAGGCACTGTTAATGGGGGTGAGGGGGCCCAAGCTAAATATGTCTTGTAAGTATTGCTATCACCCCCTCCCCCACAGCAAAACATATCTGCCCTGCAATACAATACCAACTGTTGCAAGTCCCATGCCCAGGACCCGACACAACATGGGCACAAGACGTTAACAGTAATCCATCCCACCTGTATGATGCCAGGATGGTATCAATAACATAGCATGCAGTACAGTCTGACTACCATAGGGAATGTACAATGTGGAAGCTATAAACATTGCAAAGATACATATACACACACACATATATGCAGATACATATAGAGATAGCTAGATAGATAGACATAGATATATATGTAACTGCACATACAGACACTGAGATATGTATAGGAAGATACATATTTAGAGAGTGCACACCATAATGAACAGCCAGTATTCCTACAGCTGCCACCTTATCAAATGAACAGTGTATGAGTCACTCATACAAAAGACAATTGTTGCCTGAAGCATATACCCACAGAGAAGTTAAAGGATATGACACCACCCACAGGTTTGCATACATAAGAAAGTTTTATTTGTGTACTATTACAGTTGTATATGCCATGTCATATAGCTGTTTAGACTTTAAAATACATACAAACAGATAAATGCAATGCTCAAGCAGATCATTTAATACAGTAATCCGAAAGCATAACATATGCTGCTATCCAGGCCAAAGCCTTCAAGTCGTACAACAGTAAAGACAGATTGGGCCACAGGATAACAATCAATCAACAGTAAATAATGCAGATGTATAGTCCAGCAGTCTCTAACTACACTCTGTACTCAACCCTAGGGGGAATGGACTTAAGTTGCCACAATGAGGATGTATTTGTTACATAACAATGCTAAACTGAAAACATCACAATCATACTGACAAACAGAACAGTCTGTATGGCAGTAAGCAGTAGGCCAGCAATTTTCGCAAGGTGAAATGTATGGTAATGTACAGCCATATACATTGTCAACTTACTACTGATATCCCATACATGGTGTAACAGCCTAGGTTATTTATGGTGCATACCCCCCCCCCTTAGACTGACTTACAGGGGCATATAACACTGTTACATACACTGACCTCTGGACTGCAGAAGGGCACACATATTTTGTGCAGACAAAGCCCATATATATATATATATATATATATATATATATATATATATATATATATATATATATATGGACCCTACCCCCCCAATATGTGTGGGGGTCACAACAGCACTGGAATGATGGCAGGAATGGCAGCATAACATAATCACAAGCCACTAAATAACCCTTTACTGCATGTCATATGGACAAAGCCTGGTATGTAGGTGGAAGACAGAGGCCAGAACACAGGCCCATATGTGAAATAGTGTTGTCATACACTGAGAAGGTTGCTGCTGTTACAGGATAGTCTACAACATACCCTTAGTCAGGAATATGAAGTCAGAAACACAAATGGATGTAGCCATGTACTGATAGCACTCAACACACACACTGCCAGTGATATATCTGACACAAGACCTGTGTGGTGGACAGACAAACCATAACAGGCACACCTCTGCCCATCATCTGGATAGGCCCACAGTTGAGAGCTATGCAGACAGATTGCATTCCATGTTAAACTAGTATGTACACACAAACCCTGTAACACTGGTGCTATACAATGCATATAACAACACTATTCATACTCTGGAACTGTATACAAATATGTAGCTGGCCTGAGTCTGCAAGTCCTCTTGTAAGAGGTATTTCTAACTGCTGTCTGTAACACTGCTGCCCACACACAGGAAGGATGTCCTCCATACAGGAAAGGTAAAGGGACCACACCCACATGATATAGGGATTTATAGTAGTGGGTTGCCATGACAGTGGTAATTGGAAGTACTACACAGTATGCTGCATGCAGCTAGCAAGGGAAGGACAATGTTTGATGCAGAGGCCATAACTTCATCATGTGCATCACCTGCACAATCCATGCTGCGATCTATTCAAAGCAGCTCAATCCACTTACTGGAGAGAGAAAGAGATAGAGAGAGAGAGAGAGAGAGAGAGAGAGAGAGAGAAAGAGTGGAAGAAATCTAAAGGCCAAGCCAAAGCGAAAGGAAAAAAAAACACAAAAAACAAATCAAGCAAACTATCCAGAACAGACATCATTCCCACAACAGGTATGTGAAGTATATATGCATGTAATTGACTGCAGTACTTGATCCATAATAATGGGATAGATGATGTGGAATGATTTATATGTGCCATAAGGTGTTGCTGTTGTAATGATGTCCAGCTAAACAACTGCTATGGACAATGGTATCTCTCCATTTGGTTAGTGGGCCATACCTGTCAACTGTGCAGAGTAGCACTGACTGACAAGATGTAAGCCATCATAGTGTGTGTTGTGTAATGTAAAACATGCACATTACTGTGGCCAATAGCAAGTTAACTTGTAATGTAGCATGCTGAAATGCCATAGGTGTGTAATAGGCTTACCTGCAATCTGTCCCTATATACCAATGTTAAGCTGTGTCCATATGTGGCACCTGTCTGTATTTTAGCAAGGCAGAACAGTGCAGCTGTTCAGGAAGGAGAGTTAGAGAGTGTGGACCTGATGTTTGAATGTACATATATATATATATATATATATATATATATATATATATGGGTTCATGTCATTTGATCGACAGTTCATTTGATCGACAGTTCATTTGGTCGACAGTTCATTTGATCGACAAGCATTTGCCCCCTTCCCCAATGTTGTGCGACCCTGGAGTTGATATATATAGTTAGGGGGGGTGTGGGGGGCACAGCCCCCCACAATGGGGGGTGTGGGGGGCGAAGCCCCCCACCTAAAATGCTTGTCGATCAAATGAACTGTCGACCAAATGAACTGTCAATCAAATGAACTGTTGATCAAATGACATGAACCCATATATATATATATATATATATATATATATATATATATATATATATATGTATATATATAAGGCATGTATGTGTGTGCATGTGTGCGTGTGTGTGTGTGTGTGTGTGTGTGTGTGTGTATATATATATATATATATATATATATATATATATATAATATTTAACTAAGTGCTTTCACCCACATAGAGCATCTTCAGAGTCAGTTTTCCACATCTAATCACAACCTTTAAATAAACATTTCAATTAACACTCAGTTCAAGTGATAACTGCGGTGGTGGTGCTGTGGGAGCATTGTCGCCTCACAGTAAGATGCTGTTCGGTTCGATTCTCAGCTAGAGCGTCTTCTGTGTGGAGACATAAGTGAATGGGCATACCTTCGTTGAAGGTTGTGCATCAGAGCTGGCAACTTGGCACGTAAACATCTACTGCCAATCATTAGCAGACTGAAGTTCCGCTGTGGAAACCCTTAACCTGGAAAAGCTGAAAGACATAACAACTCAGTTCAAGTGATAATTGATTACAATAAATCCATCCTTTGAAAATTAGGGTTTAACCCTTAACTATCATTAGTATAATGTTTACAAATGTTTGTGTATAAAAACACCCAAAACCCAATAAGTAATAACATATCAGCTTTCCAAATGTCATTTTAACACATAAACTCAAAACATACATTAAAACATATTAAGCACTTGATGTAAATATTAAATATAAGAATATGTGAAAGAATATATAAAAATATATAAATGTAAACAATATGAAAATAAAATACAATACATATGAATATACATGTGAACACATGTACCTCATGCACCTAACTAAAAATATATTCTATTCTGTCTGTTTGTTAAATTCACGCTGCCTTGTGTTTCGGTATACATGCTAGAGCTAGGGTGTCATTAATGCCAGGTGCACTGCTTTCATCTAATCATATTTGCAACAAGCATTCCCTGACTTCTAGAATGTTTTTTTAATCACCACCAAAATCTCTGCTGTATAATCTATCTATAACAAAAATAAACATTTTTTTGTAATTAATACAATCTTTACTGTGATTATATAATGAATTAGTTGATTTTTTTTGTTTCTGATGTCCCTATTATGTTCCATAATTCTTTGTCTCAGCTTTCTGGTGGTCATCCCAATGTAGAAAGCTGGACAAGATAAAGAACGAGCCACATATATAACCATTTTAGTGTTACGATTACAAATAACCAAGGCTCATCAAACACCTCTTATAGGTTCCCGCTAGAACATAAGGGCCATCATTAATATATTTGCATGCTTTGCAGTTACCACATTTAGCCATCCTATCAGGCCTTTGGCTAGTGGGCATAGATGTCCTTTCCAGATGTTCTTTAATATTCAAACCCCTACCATTAATAAATAGGGGATACTTTCCTAATGTTTCTAACATAGCTGTAGGAAGTATACTTTGCCATGTTGATTGAATGATATTTTTAACTTCAACGGCTGTAGTGTTATGTTGTAAAATCATACCTGTTTGGACATTCTTAACTTTGTGTTTATGAATGTTACTATTCTCTACATCCCTTTCACCATCTAACAAAATAGGCCTAAAGTCTGTGGCCCTTCTTCCAATGATGTCCTGTTTAGTTGTGGTAAATAAATCCATAGGATAGCCATGTTGGACAAACAAATCAATTATCACGTCCAATTCTTCCAAAAATCTAATGTCCTTACTCACTATGCATGACACCCTAATCATCTGGCCTTTTGCCACATTCTTCTTAACATAATGAGGGTGGCAACTAGTATAATGTAAAAATGTGTCACTGTATGTCTTCTTCCTGAATAACTTGGATTCTACCTTCTCAACTTTAGTATATAGTCGTAAGTCCAAATAGTCAATAGTATTTCTATCCGCCTTGTTGGTGAATTTCAAAAATGTTGTAGTATTATTCAAGTAACCTATGAAATCATCCAACTCATTTCGGGTGCCTTTCCAAAGGAACAGTACGTCATCCAAAAATCTTAAATAAATAATCATTTTTGATCTATACTCAGATGTCAACACATACTGTTCCTCCCATTCAGCTAATACTAAGTTGGCATAAATGGGCACACATTTAGCACCCATAGCAACCCCAGTGGATTGTTTATAAAATTCATCTTCAAAGCCAGTATAATTGTTTTCCAAGACAATCTGCATCAAATCAACAAGTAGACATCTCTTCACCTGTTGTATGTGGCTATGTTTAGCTAAACTGCTGGAAAACCAGTCTAAACCAATGTCATGGGGAATCACAGAAAACAAATTTATTATGTCTACAGTTACAAACCAAAATTCCACTAAGTTTAAGTCAGATTAGGTCCTGAGACAATCCAACCAATGCCTTGAATCTTTTAATATATGTGGTATGTTGTCAAGAATCTTCTTGTTAGTAATGTCTATGAATGCTGCCAATGGTTCGGTTTTTGAACCCCTAACCACCACTATTGGTCTAAAAGGGGGATTAATAGTGTCTTATAGGTTCATAGGTTCATAGACTCATACTAGGCTATCTGCCCTGGGGCATTTATAAGCCTAGTCCGATTGTGTTTGGTTTACACCACCCCTTGATTTGAGTATACTGTGCCCTTTTTAAAGTTTAGTTTACTGTGCCTCTGTCTAATAGTGACATGGAAGTAATCCCCGGGACAAACCTATGATCCCCCATCCACTCATCAAGATTCTTCTTGAAGAGAGTCAGTGAGGTGCTCTGCCAAACGTGAATTGGAATTCTATTCCAGAGCGAAGGGAGCCTCTGGGTTATGAATCTGTCCCTCCAGCATGTTCTATTTATTTCTGTGCTGAGGTTCAAGTCCCTCGAGCACGTGTCTCTAAGGGATTTAGATTTACTGAGGTGGAGCATGTCCATTAATTCTGGGTTGGACATAGCTTTATATGTCAGGCATAGATCGTCTCGAAGTAAGCGGTATGCAACTGAGTAGAGCTGGAGTTTTTTTAACCGAGCAGCATATGGCATCTGTTTGAGTCCCTTCATCCTCCTGGTCAGGTACTTTTGGGGTTTTTCTAATTGCTGCAGGTGTCGGGTAAGGTACATCCCAAAGGGGGCATTGTATTCTATGATGGGCCTGATGAGGGATGAATAAAGGGGCACGATTACCTATCTTGATCTAGATGTGAATCCTTTCATGATGAGATGGGCTATGTAGAAGGTCTTTCTAACCACTTTGGCAATGTGGTTGTCAAAGGAGAGATTGCTATCAACTAGGGTCCCCAGATCCCTAATTACTTTCTCTGTACTTAATAGGTTAACACCTATGTGGTAATTTGTGGGCACATTGTTTGTGCCAAAGGGTATGACTATACACTTTTTGGCATTTAGCTTTAGACCATGGCTCTGGCACCAGATATCCGTCTCTGCGAGACCTTTTTGAAGGATGTTTGTGTCAGCTGGAGAGTCGATTATGGCACCAAGTTTGCAGTCATCTACGAACTTGGTGAGCCATAGTCCTTCCACGTTGGCCTGTACCTCAGAAAAGTAAATATCGAACAAGAGAGTTCCCAGGACAGAACTTTGTGGGACGCCACTTGTGACTGGTTTCGAGTCTGACATGGCTCCAGCAACTCTGACTCTGTGGGTTCTGTCTTTGAGCCAGTTTGCGACCCATCTTGTGACATAGGGGTTTATATTTAGGTTGGATAGCTTATCTATGATGCCCGAGTGGGGTATTGTGTCAAATGCCTTTGCGAGGTCCAGATAGGCTGTGTGAACTACCTTCCCTTCATCTATGGCCTTGGTGACTGTTTTAAAGAAGTTGACCAGGTTCAAAAGGCAGGATCTGCCCTTGACAAAGCCAAATTGGGTAGGATCTAGTGTCTGTAGGTCCCCAACGTCTTTGTTTATGAGTTCCATGATGATCCTCTCCATAGCCTTGCAGACTAGGCTAGTCAGGCTTATAGGTTCATAGGTTCATAGGTTTATACTAGGCTATCTGCCCTAAGGCATTATAAGCCTAGCCCAAAGTTTTGTGGCTTACGCCACCCCTTATATGAAAAAATACTGTGCCCATTAGTTTGTTGTGCCTCTGTCCAGCAGTGACACAGAGATGATTCCCGGGGTAAACCTACGATCTCCCATCCACAGGTCAAGATTTCTCTTGAACAGAGCCAGCGAGGTGCTCTGCCTCACATGGACCGGGATTTTATTCCACAGCATAGGGAGTCTCTGAGTGATAATTCTATCCCTCCAGCACATCCTATTTATATCTGTGCTAAGGTTTAAGTCGCTTGCTCTAGTGGTTTTGGTGGATTTGGATTTTTTGAGGTGGAGCATGTCCATTAATTCCGGGTTGGACATGGCCTTGTATGTCAGGCACATGTCACCTCTGAGCAGATGGTATGTGACTGAATAGAGCTGCAGTTTCTTCAATCTGGCAGCATATGACAGATTTTGGAGTCCCTTTATCCTTTTGGTGATGAACTTTTGGGGTCTCTCCAATTGCTGCAGATGTCGGGTGAGATACATCCCGAATGGGGCATTGCACTCGATCATTGGTCTGATAAGTGAAGAGTACAGGGGAACAATGACCTCACTAGATCTGGATGTGAATCCCTTCATGATCAGGTGGGCAATGTAGAAGGTATTTCTAACCACTTTAGCAACATGAGTGTCAAAAGAAAGGCCACTGTCAACCTGGGTCCCCAGGTCCCTGATAACCTCTTCTGTGCTTAGTGGATTGCCACCTATATGGTAGCTTGGGGTTACCTTGTATTTCCCGAAGGGTATGACTATACATTTTTTGGCGTTTAACTTCAGGCCATGGCTCTGGCACCAGCTATCTGTTTCCGTGAGTCCCTTCTGAAGGATATCCGTGTCCGATGCACTTTCCACTATGGCGCCCACTTTGCAGTCGTCTGCAAACTTTGTCAGCCAAAGTCCTCCCATGTTGGCCTGTACTTCTGAGAAGTAGATGCCGAACAATAGGGGGCCAAGGACCAAGCCCTGTGGGACACCACTTGTGACCAGCTTGGAGTCTGACATAGCGCCAGCAACTCTAACCCTGTGAGTTCTGTCCTTAAGCCAGTTTGCAACCCATCTTGTGACATATGGGTTTACATTTAAGCTGGTAAGTTTTTCTACAATACCCGAGTGGGGTATTGTGTCTAAAGCCTTTGCAAGGTCAAGGTAGGCTGTATGGACTGCCTTTCCCTCATCAATGGCCTTGGTGACTGTTTCAAAAAGTCAACCAAGTTCAAAAGGAATGATCTGCCCTTGACGAAGCCAAACTGGGTCGGGTCCATTGTCTGCAAGTCCCCTATATCTTTGTTTATGAGCTCCATTATGATCCTCTCCATAGCTTTGCAGACTAGACTTGTTAAGCTTATGGGGCAGTAATTACCAGGGTCCGTAGAGGCACTGCCTTTGTGGAGTGGGACCACAGTTGCCGTACGCCACTCCTTGGGCACGTATCCTGTGGTAAGGCTGAGATTAAACAGCTGCCTTATGCGCGGGTTTAATTCCTCATTTAGCTCGTGTAGCACACAGCCGGGGACACCATCCGGTCCCATTGATGCTGTGTTTTCAGCTTTAGAGAGAGCAGCTTTCACCTGCGCATTTGAGATGTCTGGGAGGCTACACTCCGCTGGGATAGTTATCTCTCCTTTAGGGGGGGAGAGGGGGTGAAGTTTGCACTGAACCTGTTTGCCAGTATGTTGGCAATGTCTGTGGGTTCAGTGATTTTTGTATCATTTTGGACTAATTCTGAGCATATCTGGGAGTTTCCACCCAGGTTCCTAACATAGCTGAAAAAGGCCTTATGATTGTCCTTTGAATCCATGGCAATTTTTCTCTCAAAATTGGCCTTAGTTGATTTTATGAGTGCTCATATTTTTTACTAATAATGATCAGGGGTGACTTCCCTTTTATGGATTTTGTTCTATCATGTAATAGCTTTCTCCTCTTATTGTAAAGTTTGTTAATGGCTGGGGTCCACCAGACTGGACATTTGCCCTTTGTGGAAAGAGTCTTGGTTTTATTTGGGATTGCCTGATCCATGCAGTCCTGGAGGTGTTCATAGAAGGCATTTGTAAGGGCTTCCGCAGCTTGGGTTGTGGTTTCCACTGGCTCAGGGGCCTTGAAGGATACCACACCAGTCTTGAGTAGTGTGAAGTTTGCTTTAGAGAAGTTGTTAACTGTGGTCTTTTTTGTTTGGGGTGGGGGCGGGATGTGGATTTCCAGTGAGATTAGATTATGATCAGATCTCACCAATGAGGGATATACTTCCGGTATGGAGCATTTTGTCCCCATGTTTGTGATAATGAGATCTAGTATATTTTCTCCTCTCGTGGGAACAGTGACTAGCTGTTCCATGGCATTTGAATTTATGAACTCCAGGAATCGTTGGGCTAGAAAGTTAGAGCTTGAGTAATGTTCCCAGTCTATATTCGGGTAGTTAAAGTCACCCAATATGATGGTGTTTGGAGATACATTTATACCCTCCAGTGTCTTCAGGAAGGCTGTGTGGGGTTCCTGGGTTTGAGAGGGTGGCCTGTAGCATGCTACAATTTGTAGAGCAGTTTTGCCTATGGTTAGTTGCACCTGGATGGTTTCCGAGCTTGTGCGTTGCCACCCACCCGGAGGGGTGGGTATCCTTTATGAATAAGGATACACCCCTCCTTTTGTGGTGTGGTCCGGGTTTTGGGGCCGGAACGCATGATATGAGGTAAAACCTAATAGTGCTGGGGTGCTCTCAGGAGCCTTGAACCAGGTTTCAGTTACAGCACAGACATCGATGTTCTCCATACTGAGAAGGGCCTCGAGTGTGTGCATTTTAAGATTTAGACTTCTGGCATTGAGCAGCATTCCCCTCAGTTTCTTCCCATTTTTGTTTTCTAGGGTGGTAGGTTTAGAATTTGAGCCTTGCCTAAAAAAGGCACTATGGGGGTGGCAAGAGCCTTAGCCAATATCCGGAATCCCAGGGTGACAGGTGCAAGCCGTCCCTTGCGAAGCAGCGTGGCTTGTCAAGCATGTCATCCCAGGCAGACAGACACTGGATCCCCTTTGAATGACACCAGACATTAAGCCAATTGTTAAAGCTGATCATCTTGTCTCTATATTGTGGCATCATTCTTGGTGAAGGAAGGATACTGTTCAGGGTCAGGGTCATACCTGCCTGGGCTACATAATCAGAGAGCTCCTCTATGTCTCTTTTCATGTAGTCCAGGGTGGTACGTCTCAGGTCATTCACACCAGCATGGACAATGACTGTGTCATATTTGTACTTGCCGTGGAGTGACCCGAGTGCTTGTGGTATGTGGCGGATTCTAGCGTCTGATAGGCAGCTTACTGTGACCCTCTCCTTGTTCAGCCTGGTGAGTGGGACGTCAGTGTGTCTGACTATGGAGTCACCTATGACAAGTATGTTTGGTGTTGTATTTGGCCGTAAGGGCTGTGACTGCTTTGCACACTGATTTTGTGGTTTATGTGTTGCTTGTGGGGTGTCTTGAGGTAGCAGTTGTTTGGGAGTCTGCTTTGGAGGCCTCTGCTGTTTAGGTAAATTTTTACTCAGAGCCTCCGAGTATGTCTTTGTGTGTTTATGTGTTTGATTCAATGGTGTGGTAGCATTATGTGAGGCTGGTTTTGTGGTGTGTGTAGTTGCCTTCTCCTCCTGTCTGGTCTTGTCAGTCCTGAGTTGAGAGAGCTCAGCCTCCAGTTTGGCGAAATAGCTGCATCTCTCGCAAGTATTTGTGTTATGTGGGAGGAGGAGAGGGTTGTCTGTGTACATGAGGCAATTGTAACATTGCCTCAATATTCCCAGATTCACCAACTGGGCAGGAGAGGACGCTAGCATCTGGCCCTTCGACATGCTAGAAAAATTAAGAAGTTAGGTATGAGACTGAATAAGAGGGACTTTGTATAATATAGAAGTGACAAGTGCTGAGCTTTTTTTTTTTTTTTTTTTTTTTGAGAAAAAAAAAAAAAACTTTTAGGAACAAGTGCTGCACTTTTTAGTCAAGGGATATACTGTTTAGGTTACTAGTAGAGCAATTCTAAGGCAAAAAATGAAGAACAGACTTTATGGAGCCAGAAAAAGTTTAACCTTGTTAAACCGGAGCTGCCCGATGCTGCTCTAGTGGCAACTCTGCGCTAAATCGCGCTAAAGCACGCTAAAGCGTGCTTTATAGCAGGGGCTGGAAAAGGCAGGAAATGACCCAAAGTGGCCACTGAACTACAAGTTACTGTCTTAAACCACTCCTCTGAGGACAAACAGGCAGCTCAGTACTCCCCACTCCCACTGGTGAGTAAAGAAACTTCCCCCTGTCCAAACAAGGAAAATGGAGAAGTACAGGAACCAAGACAAAGCCCAGGGATCAGCAAAATCTGATCACTGGAACAAACTAGCCAGGAAAGTTAGGAGAACAAGAATATTTTTTGTTTTTTTTCAAGTTTTTTTCACAGACAGAACAGAAAACACAATAAATGCTTTGCTTTTCGATGAAATGCTATCAAAAGCTAGTACACTTGAGTGTATTAGCCTGTAGTTTAACTTTTAAGCAAACTTAAACTAAGAAGTGCAACCAACAATTAAAGCTTATAAAAACAGGAAAAACAGGTAATACCACTATAAAATAGACAGAAACAGTCGTCGAATAACACAAATGGTCGAAAAATGCAAGAAAAAATACTTAGAATCTGCAAAGTTGCTTTTTCTGTCCTCTGCTGCTCTAGGAACTTGGCTGGATACCACGAGGAGCTGTGCTGAGTTCTCTACAGCCAGAAAAGCCTGCCAAAGCTTGATTTATAGCAGGGGGCTGGAAAAGGCAGGAAATGACCCAAAGTGGCCACTGAACTACAAGTTACTGTCTTAAACCACTCCTCTGAGGACAAACAGGCAGCTCAGTACTCCCTACTCCTACTGGTGAGTAAAGAAACTTCCCCCTGACCAAAACAAAGAAAATGGAGAAGCAATGGGGCGATAATTTCCAAGGTCCATAGAGGCGCCACCTTTATGGAGTGGGACCACTGTTGCTGTACACCATTCTTTGGTCACATATCCTGTAGTGAGGCTGAGATTGTACAGCAGTTTTACTTGAGGGATTAATTCTTCTTGGAGTTCATGTAGGACGAAACCCGGGACGCCATCTGGTCCCATGGAAGCAGTGTTTTTTGCTTTGGAAAGGGTGGCCTTCACCTGAGCATCAGAGATGTTTGGGAGGCTGCACTCTGCTGGGATAGATACTTGCTCTTTTGGGGGGTGGAGAAGTTTGCACTGAACCTGTCTGCCAGGATATTGGCGATGTCTGTGGGTTCAGTGTATTTTTTGTCGTTTAGAATCAACTCAGAACAAGTCTGGGAGTTGCATCCCAGGTTCCTAACATAACTGAAAAAAGCCTTATGATTGTCTTTAGTGTCCTGTGCAATTTTTCTCTCGAAGCTGGCCTTGGAGGATTTTATGAGGGATCGTAATTTTT
The DNA here is from genome assembly GCF_019279795.1 of Protopterus annectens. Lineage (NCBI taxonomy): Eukaryota > Metazoa > Chordata > Ceratodontiformes > Protopteridae > Protopterus > Protopterus annectens. The sequence continues at coordinate 1,291,263,061 of NC_056731.1, read as the reverse complement.
TGCTAGTACTGATCAGAGATGCCTTCCCTTTTAGGGATTTTACTCTATCATGTAGTAGTTTCTTCCTTCTGTTGTACAGTTTATTTATGGCTGGGGTCCACCAGATTGGATGCCTGCCTTTGGATGATTGGTTCTTGATTTTGTTTGGGATAGCATGATCCATGCATTCCTGGATATGTCCGTAGAATGCGTTTATATAGGATTCTGCAGTTTGGTCCATAGCTTCCACTGGCCCTGGGGCCTTGAAGGATTCCACTTCGGTTTTGAGAAGTATGAAGTTCACTTTTGAGAAGTTTTTCACTGTGGTTGTCTGGGCTAGGGGTGGGGTGGGGATGTGGATATCCAGTGAAATTAATTTATGGTCTGATCTTACCAATGAGGGATATACTTCTGGTATGGAGCATAGAGTCCGCATGTTGGTAATGATCAGGTCTAGTATGTTTTCCCCTCTTGTGGGAGTGGTGACTAGTTGTTACATAGCATTTGAGTTTATAAATTCCAGGAACCTTTGGGCTAAGGTGCTGGGGCTTGAGTAATGCTCCCAGTCTATGTTTGGGTAGTTGAAGTCACCCAATATAATGGTGTTCGGAGAGATCTTCATGTTCTCCAATGTTTTCAGGAAAGCCAAGTGGGATTCCTGACTTTGAGAGGGTGGTCTGTAGGATGCTATAAACTGAAAAGAAGTCTTGCCCACTGTCAGTTGCACATGGATGGTCTCCGATACTTCATGCAATTCCACTAACCTGGAGGTGTGGATATCCTTGATGAATATAGAAACTCCCCCTCCTTTTGTGGTTCGGTCTGGGTTTTGGGGCCAAAAAGCATGATATGAGGTATAACCTGGTAGTGCTGGGGTGCTCTCTGGAGCCTTGAACCAGGTTTCTGTCACTGCACAGATATTGATGTTCTCCATACTGAGGAGAGCTTCGAGTGCATGCATCTTGAGGTTAAGACTTCTGGCATTTAGCAGCATTACCCTTAGTTTCTTGTTCCTTGTGCTGTCTATGGAGGTGGGTTTGACTTTTGAGCCTTGCCTAAAAAAGGCACTATGGGGGTGGCAAGAGCCTTTGCCAATATCCGAAAGCCCAGGGGTGACAGGTGCAAGCCATCCCTAGCGAAGCAACGTGGCTTGTCGAGCATGTCATCCCAGGCTGACAGACACTGGATCCTCTTTGAATGACACCAAAATTTTAGCCAATTGTTAAAATCGATCATTTTATCTTTATACTGTGGCATCATTCTATGTGAGGGTAAGATGCTGCTCAAGGTCAGTGTCATACCGGCCTGGGCTACATGATCAGAGAGCTCCTCTATGTCTCTTTCCATGTAGTCGAGGGAGATATGTCTCAGGTCATTCACGCCAGCATGTACAGTGACTGAGTCTTATTTGTATTTGCTTTGGAGTGACCTGAGTGCTTGCATTATGTGGCAGATCCTAGTGCCTGACAGGCAGCTCACTGTGACCTTCTCTTTATTCAGCCTGGTGAGCGGGACGTCAGTGTGTCTGACAATAGAGTCATTTATTACAAGAGTATCAGGTGTGTTATTCAGCCTTAAGGGCTGTGACTGCTTGGCACACTGACTTTGTGTGCTATGTGTTGTACATGTTTTGTGTGGGGTAGCATTTGCTTGGATGTCTGCTTTGGAGGTCTCTGTTGCTTAGGTAGATTTTTATTTAGAGCCTCCGAGTATGTTTTTGTGTTTTTATGTGTTTGGTTCGCTGTTGTGGTGGGACTATGTGATACTGGAACTGTGTTGTGTGAGGTTACCTTCTCCTCCTGACTGGTTACACCAGTTTTGAGATGAGAGAGCTCAGCCTCCAGTTTGGCTATATGGTTGCATCTCTCACATATATTAGAACCTGTTTGGAGGAGGAGAGGGTTGTCCGTGTACATGAGACAGTTGTAACATTGCCTCAAAATTCCCAGATTCACCAGCTAGACTGGAGAGGAAACCATTGACTGACCTTTGGACATGCTAGAGTAATATAGGGAACTGAATTAAAATGGACCAATAGGGGACAAGGTAATCGTAGAGAGTATAAGAGTAAGTAGTGCTTATGGTTTATTAGTGCTAACTTGTAAGATTACTTATTTGGACCAGTGAGGGGGCCTTAGAATGAGAATATGGTGTTTAATTTGAGAGTTAGAGCAGTTCTAAGGGAAAAAGTGAAGAGCAGACTTTGTGGAGCCAGGAATAGTTTAAACCCAATTAGGCAGCGCTGCCCGATGTTACGCTATGCGCAAAAACACGCAAAACCGCGCAAAAGAGGGTTTTAAGAGAGGGAGATCAAGGAGTTTGGAATTGACCCAAAATGGCCAATAAAACTACAGTTTCAAGGCAGTAACCACTCCCACAGGGTCAGGCAGGCTGCTCAATGTTTATCACTGCCACTGATGAATACAGAAACTTTCCTTTAGCCCAAGCAAACAATGGCCTCAAAGAAACTTACAAACAGTTCAGAGCAGCAAATCTGTAACTGAACTTTTTTAAATCTCAGAAAAGTGGGAAAAAAGCAAGATTTTTTTTGTTTTTTTTTTTTTTTTTTTTTATGGAAAGCAGAGGTTCACAAGTATCAACAAGTTAGAAGAGTGCAGTAAATGACCCCACACTTGAGTGCTAGGCCAGAGACAGATAAAATGCAAGTTTTAAGAAAAAAACGATTTTAAAAATAAGTGCACGCAGGAAATTCAGTAATCAGCTCTAGGTTGTGCTCTAAATACAGTTGCCAACACAAAAATCAAGTTTAACAAGCCAGAAAATGCTCAAAAGTAGGTGGCAATGCAGAAAAACTTAACAAATAATCTGAAGCAAAATACTTAAAATCTCAAAAGTGGCTCCTTTCTTCTCTCAGCGTTTTCTCCTCTTGGTGGGTACTTCACCAACAGCCAACAAGTCCAAAAATACGCCAAAACCATGAGGCAATCGGGTTTTAAGAGAGGGAGATCAAGGAGTTTGGAATTGACCCAAAATGGCCAATAAAACTACAGTTTCAAGGCAGTAACCACTCCCACAGGGGCAGGCAGGCTGCTCAATGTTTATCACTGCCACTGATGAACACAGAGACTTCCCTTTAGCCCAAGCAAACAATGGCCTCCAAGAAACTTACAAACAGTTCAGAACAGCAAATCTGTAACTGAGAATTTGTGAATCTTGGGGATTCCGAATAAACTGGGCATAACTGGATGTTCCACTAGCATGCAGTTATACTCATCATTATTAATTATTCCTTCACAAAGGAATTCATAAAGTTGCCAGCTAATTTTTGTGTATGCCCTCTGAACTTCAAATTTAGAGACCAATTCATAAGTATTAGAGTCATGTAGTATACTCTGCATATTCCAAGAGTACTCTGTTCATCATAATGACTACACCACCCCCTTTGGTTTCATAACCCTATAATCCTTACTAGATGAAAGTTCTTTTAAACAAAATTCTTCTGCAGATGTTGCATTTTTGTTGTTAATAAAAGACTTTTTGTCAATCAGTCTCCTATTCTGACTAGTACACAAACGTTCAAACACTGATATCAAAGGGTTGCAAGGTTGTATAAACACGCTACTTCTTTTAAGTGTAAAAATTTGTGTCTCTCTGTCAATCTAGTGATTGCTGCCAAAAAATAACCTTAAATTTAACTGCCTAGTGTACAGCTTTAAATTAACAAGTAATTTACTAATGGGAACATGGCTACAAACCCATAGCACAAAGTGTGGTACAATACAATATACGTCCCAATGGTAGGTATGCTGTAGCCATACATATTGTGTTGTATGATCAGTTTGTTGTAGCAGAGTTGGTGGGGGGGGCAGAGATGTGTATTAAGAACTTTGGTAACCTTGCTGTATGAGTTGCTCAGACCTGTTTCCATCTTTGTGTTTTTTAGGGAAGATGTCACATGGCAGACTACCTGTCTATTCAGCAGATGAAAATGAGGTCATCATCACACACCTGGTACAGCACTACCAGGTGCTGTTTGGCAGAACAGCCCATGAGCAGCAGGAGAGGACCACCCTGTGGCATGATTTCGTCCACAGGGTCCATGATGTCGGCCTGCATAACCGCAGTTATGAGCAGGTCTGGTATCATTGCAGTGACCTACTTCACAATGCCCGATGATGTGCTGCTGCAGTCTAGGGGGATCACCTCACAATGGGGAGATCATGCCATCCATCCTCCGACTTGTGTTGAGGAGCTCCTTGCCAGCCTCGTGGCACCTGCCCACCTGCACACACAACTGGCAGAGAGTATAGTGGAGGTGTGTGCTACCCACACACCAGCAGAGGAGCATGCAGGTAAGGCCACAGGCCACATCAGTAGACCACTGTTGCATATCCATCCACATCTGTGCAGGTAGATCATGCATATGTGAGATGACATATATATAGTCTGTTGCTGTGTAGTACTAATAAACAGATGTGTATAAGTTGTAGTATTGTGGACTTGTACTGTTGATGCACTGAAATGCCGCATGCACCCTGTACCAATGCCACAGCTGTGGCTACTGACATCACATCTCTTACACACTTATGTAGGTCCCTCTGGTATACCTTCAAGGCAGCAGCCTGTAGCTGGTGAGTATGTTTTTTGTTCAGGCTTGCCAATATACTGGTCATGTTTTGGCTATGGTTTATTCCATGCACACATTTAATACACCTACCCATAATGCATGCTGTACATATTCATGTATTGTTGCTGTTAACTGCACTGTATCACAGTGGTGACTATGATGGTGTATCTGAAGGGTATGTCTGACTCCTGCAATATAACTGACATCCTGTTATTGCAAAATGTGTCCACAGATAAGAACATAATGGTGGGACAAATGGCCTACAGTAGGGACATGTGTGAAACATCACCCTTATACAGTGCTACAGCAGTGTATATGCCAGTATTACAATGGCAACTGTTACAGATCTACACTACAGCATATCATAATACTACAGTCCACAACCCTTAAAAGCTTCAATGTGGTCCCAACATGAGCAATGAGTGTGTAATATGGAATCGTAGGTTAGGGCAGCAAATATGGGGAATACATAGCTTCACAAACACTGGGAGCATATGTGTGTACACACTCCAGATAAAATATAGTGGCAGCAGCTGTTGTGGTACTGACTGCATGCATTTGTCATGGAAATGCACCTTCCAGCAAGTAAACGTCCCCAAGGTCACCATGTATTGGTCTTCTATCCAAGACATTTGGCCATCAAATGTGCACACTTATCTTCAACAGAGGCAGCCATGGTTTGCACACATCTTACATGACAAGGTGTGGGTCCCATACCCAACAGGTAGCACCTATGAGCTGGGCATGCAGCCATTCATCACCATTGCATATACCATGGCAAACAGTGTAGACAATCATTTATGTGGCAAGGATGTATGAGACAGGAATGATGTAGGAAATAAACAGATGACCATCCAAGACAGATGATGTCTGGTCAGATGCAAACTGGTCAGGCCTAGTAACATGCCACGACACTGAGGAAGTTGAAGGAATGTCTAACAAGTACTGGCTGTGCAGTACCCATGTCAGCAATTGCCTGGACTCTGCAAATGTGTGGCCTATGGGTTAGGGTAATCAGATGTGACAATTGTACCACAGGAAATATCAGCCAGTCCTCTCTACAGGTAGTGTATGCATAACAGAAGAGGTCCCCAAAAGTCATGCATTGCAATGTGTACTGGTGTACCATGACCATGTTGGAAACCTACAGACAGTATCATGTAAGATACATGTGCTGCACAACCAATGCCTCACCACACCTCAGGCCCACTATCCCCATCTGTACTGTGTTGGTGCCAGTGTATACCTGTATGTTTGCCATTCATTAGCTGGGACTAGGCTGTTACATGTGGTGTTCAGTGTTTGGGACACTGCAAACTGACACACATGTGTAGGCCATAGTTGTCAAACTTCTGCAAAAATGTTGAAGGTGGGGAGGGCGTGTCATTATGACACATGAGTGCACTGCAGCAGGGATCCCTAGGATGCTATGAATGGCTGTATCTGCACA